>NW_008772715.1:0-352 GCF_000715545.1 Opisthorchis viverrini
TATAGCCTCCCGAGAGAGACCACTTCACCCTATTCAAATATGATGACTCAGGTGTGTTTCGTGCTCGCTGATGCAACAAAGAGTCAGATGCTCGGGATTCAATTTCCTGCAAACAAATGTATGTTGAAAGCCCTAATTAGATCGGAACTCAATTTCGGTGTCTTCCTCCTTTCATCTGGACGCACCTGAATATTTTCAGCGGCACAAGGAAACGATGACTCAGGCAGGAGAGAATACCGAGGACCTGAATTCGCACAGTCTTTTCTGTACATCAAACCTGGAGTGGCCTAACTATCCATTCTCCTGCCTCCGAAGAAGATCCACTTTTTAGCGAATATACACTCATTTGCAA
>NW_008772716.1:0-352 GCF_000715545.1 Opisthorchis viverrini
TCGTCATCATATTGGGAATGGAACCGCACTACACTTAATTAACTGCATTTCTTTCAGTCGATGAAAGCATCTAAAAATAATGGGTCTGTAATTCCCTAATTCGGTCACTTTTTGTTATTCTGAACCCCGTTGACTCGTCTGCATAGGCTTCATGTGGAAACGTCGAAAGCTACCAAACAACCCAAGGGACAGCTACATATTTTGGTGAATTCAGGTTTGCTTGGCCCATCGTTCCGGGTGACAAACATGTGCAAGTTAATCCATCATGAGAGGAAGTTAATCTACTGAAGCATCTGTCACCTTAGACCATTGTTCATAACAGAAGCAGAGTGATCATTCCTAAAGAGGGCTG
>NW_008772717.1:0-352 GCF_000715545.1 Opisthorchis viverrini
TACCCCAGATTGCAGTTTTCTATCACAGGCCAGGGAGGATGTCTCAGTTTGGCCTCCCCCGTTGCTTTGTTGCCCAACATTTTCAAATTGTAACAGTCCGATGTTGCTTAAGCTTGATATGTTTTCAAAAAGACGGGAAAATCCCCAATAACTCTGCGCTACTGTCCACAATATCCACCGCAGTCTGATCATATCAGTTTAGGCGCAACCGCATCTGAGCCGGAAGATGCCCACCATCCGTGTGACTGCCCCTATTTTCGCACTCCTTAGTACGAACACTTCCCACCCGCAATCCTTCCATTTATACTGTTCCAGTGTCATGCATTACTTTGACATTTGAAATTCCCACGTT
>NW_008772718.1:0-352 GCF_000715545.1 Opisthorchis viverrini
GAGTGCTCTCTTGTTCCTAATTTTTATTGATGTCTGAGCTCCGTCATGATTTTACTCGTATTTGTGACGAACAAATATGTGAGAAAAGTGTTTTGATGAATTTGTTCCGGTTTGATATGAACAGCAATTTTCCTCTTTTATCCTAGCTATTTTGATATAGCGTAGAACGTAGCATTCGGAACTCTGATATTTTTTGGAGCTAACCATTGCGTTTTCAATGTTATTCATCGACGTGTTCCCGGAGACTCAGCTGGTTTTTCCCTGTTCTGGTACCAATTGTCCATATTATACGCATTGCGGTTACTTAAACCATGTGAAATTCTTTTTTTGAGTGTTTCTGAATTTGAAGTAT
>NW_008772719.1:0-352 GCF_000715545.1 Opisthorchis viverrini
GAAAAAAATAGCGATTCGGCGTGGTACGCTTTTTACATGTATTTTCTACTAACTTTTTTATGAAATATTACAAATTGGTAAAAGTGAATGCCAGATGCATTTAGTAATGATTTTGTTCCACGGAGAAACGCGCCCATGCTATTGTGCAGTCATTCATCATTATTGGGAATCATCGGGAATTCCTTGTCTCGCGTAACTTAAAGAGTGTAGAGTCTCCGTTAGTTCGCCGTGGGGTTACAATCTCAGTGCTCGGCCTAGAGAGGCTTTTTAGTTGTGCCATCCATTTGAATTGCCATGGCAGTGCATTCCGCCAAACGACCAGATGTGAGTTGATCCGATCTTCAATGGGACG
>NW_008772720.1:0-352 GCF_000715545.1 Opisthorchis viverrini
TGGATAGGATCATTGTTCGATCAGCATACTGAGCATTCTGATTTAATTCATTCTGAATTTCAACCGGACATCAACTACCGTGTTCTAGTGTAGTCATACATCTGTCCACAATGTGCTTTGTTTTCACTGGTGATCAGTATTACACCGCACCCGAATCAGCAGATACCTCACTTCCCAATAACCCCGGGTTCGAGCATCTACCAAGAGGCGAATATCCGACTATACATGCTGGCCTTTGATCGGTGGTGGGGTGGGACGGAATAGTAATATTCAGCTTCCCAAAAGAAAGGAATATCAACAGTAGTTGCGCAATTAGACATGTGGTTGCGAAGAGGCCTAGACCAGTGAATCA
>NW_008772721.1:0-352 GCF_000715545.1 Opisthorchis viverrini
GCTGATATGGGGAGCAGGTAGCCAAGCCAACCCAAACTATGGAGTGTTATCAGTTCACTTATCGCGGGCAAGCTATTTCTTCCGAATACTATTCGACGTAATTCAGCATTACTGATACGGTGTTTCCACCAGACTCGGACAATGTTCTGAAGACGTCGGTAATCAAACATCGAAGGCTTTTTGACGTCCCAGATACGCAGCGACCAGGTTTCTGACTAGCGTAATGATAAGAAGCGCACCGCAGTATCATAAGCTCCACCATCGACAAATAAGTTGATGTCATGCCTATGCCACAGAAGGTGCAGGTTCACGAAAGCTGCTCCGCCTTCCCCATCCGGATGGAAATATCATC
>NW_008772722.1:0-352 GCF_000715545.1 Opisthorchis viverrini
GTCTTCTTTTGCAGGAAACTATCGCGTTCAGTGGAAAACGCAATGTTCAGACATAGATGGGCATCCCTTTTTCATAAGAACATAAAGCTTGATGCTCAGTGAATATAACTGTTTTCATCTCAAACACTTTTGTTCTGATAGAATTCAAAACATATGGGGAAACACTGTCAAGTGGTCAGTAGTGTGTGAATCCGGTTGAAACTTTATACTGAAGGAATAATTGTTGATACTTGCTCGCAACCGACAACATAAGTCACTCTAGGCTGGTCGAGTTTTGATTTCACTTTTAGACGAGAAGTGTTAAGGGTGGCTTGATAAACGGAACAACAACAGTTTGTGAGATTATCCCGTG
>NW_008772723.1:0-352 GCF_000715545.1 Opisthorchis viverrini
CCGGTGTGGTTCCCTTCCCTTTGAGTTTTAAGAGCGCGCTTTTGAAAGTATCCACAAATTTATCCACTTGGACGTTTGATTGTGGATGAACCGGTGGTGATCGCACGTGCGCTATTTTGTTGACAAGAAACAGAATATTCAGCGGATGTGAATACACTGCAGTTGTCAGAGACAATGATATTCGGCAATCCGAAATAGCTGCATACATATTATAGTTTGAGATGGTAGAACAAGCATTAACGTGGTTCATACTGAATACTTCTAGCCATTTACTGTAGGCATCTACTATGATCAGATATTGTTGGCTATTGATTGGTCCCGCCAATTCGACATGAAGTCGTGACCATGGAGT
>NW_008772724.1:0-352 GCF_000715545.1 Opisthorchis viverrini
TGATGATGTAATTCATTGTATGATTCACCTCTCTATCCGATAGGAACACAAGCGAAACCGGCCGTTCTACAGGATAGTGATGTAATTGCCATCGGGATGACTGCGTAAGTTGGATAAATTTTCAGTTGTGCAGTTTCACAAAGGCAGAACCAATTGAAATACAAGAACTTCCAGTATCTACCAGGACAAGGAGAGCGATGCCATTGAATTTGATGATTATAATGGCATGTACCAGGTGGGTAGTTGCCGTTGCAACGGAAACGATGATAAAGTGGGCTTCACTGAACAAATGGTGTGGAAACTGGTGGTATTTTTTAACGACACGCTGAATAATTGACCGGGTTTACCACGG
>NW_008772725.1:0-352 GCF_000715545.1 Opisthorchis viverrini
TGGAATCTCTTGTATCAGATTTTGTCTCCCCATGTGTGTTAACCTTGGTACATATTACGACCAACCCACTTTGGTTGGTGGAAAGTTTAAGCTGAAAGACAGTGCTTGCTCATCAAACATCCCATCGGTTTTAATCGAACCTCGACCTCTAAGTGATGTATTGCAACATGTTCTAGGTACATTTATCTCTGTTATGTATTTTTGGCTGAACCACCCTGGATTCAAACAATTAAATTTGTTCATATGAAACATTCACAATTTCCAAATGATAATCATCGCTACCACCTTTCAGCACCCAGCAGCAATATTGAGAGGTTTGAACTGGCGACAAAACCTATTTTTCCTGTTTTTT
>NW_008772726.1:0-352 GCF_000715545.1 Opisthorchis viverrini
TCACCCAAGCTATCTCCTAGGAAACTACGGTCGATTGGAAATGATCTGGCCGCATAAACAACAGTGCTTACTCAACCGTCATAAAATCTAGGCCGTTCGACTACCAACTAGCAACCCTGTCATCCCTCTCGAACCAAGCAAAACAACAGGTTTCGCAAAAATGTATTGAATCTGTTCGCGAAGTTCAGATTTATTGAACTCTTCTACTATCTTTATACCATGTAGCCTTCGCATTCATTGCTCCCTAGTGGTTACAAGTCGATTGCGTTTTATGAAAAGCAGATCGTTCAGTTGTGTCACCCGTAGGATGCCTAACTGCCAGGCTACCCGACGGACGCACGAGGACTGGGAT
>NW_008772727.1:0-352 GCF_000715545.1 Opisthorchis viverrini
GTGAAGCGTCAAAAATACGAAGTATGAGATTGCAAGGCTGTGACAGGCAAATGTGGACGGCTCGTGTTTATAACTACCGTTTTCTTAGAAACCCACTTGGGGGATAAGCACATTCGTCAGAGTCTAGGTCACTATTGATTATACGAATGTTCAGAGGGTGCTACTCTTTAAAGGTCATACTGAGGATGATTCACTTTTCATAAACAACGGAAACTCGTCTTTTCTACGTTGAAATGTCTAGTCGGATCTTACTTCATACACATCAGTATGGATGACAAGCTGACTAGGTTAGATTTTTCCCACGTGACATTGGGATATCACTCGTCGTTGTCAAGGATAGTAGATTATCATT
>NW_008772728.1:0-352 GCF_000715545.1 Opisthorchis viverrini
GTGCGAGCTTTGACAATTCAAACACATTGGTGATAGTGTATGGAGACCGGATGATTTACAGCAGAGATTTCTTCCCGCATGTGAAACCAATGTGATCAAAACGTGACTATATGCTGTGACTTCCGTGACTGAACCTATGTGTGACGCTATATCCTGTCTAGGTGCAAGTTAAACACAGTGCTGATCGGGCGCTCGTTACCAAACTCTTCAGTGTTGAACTTCTAGCCGGGAGCTCGCAGTTTCGAAGTTGCTTCGTGCTTCATGAGGTGTGCATGGCGGATGATTACCAGTAAGGATGAAACATCTGTACAGCACTTCTCGTATTTTCAGCATTAATTGACTTCACACAACC
>NW_008772729.1:0-352 GCF_000715545.1 Opisthorchis viverrini
GACATTGAAAGCAGTGCTTGCGATGCGATGCTCATATACCTCCATTGTGACATTCATCGGAAACGCCACTCTGCAATGCTTTGATAGGACTATGACATTGCAAAGTCCGCGCGTACAGTCACCTATGCATCGCCTTGAATGAGGTCATAGGGAGATAGGAAGTTTGGTAGTGTGTAACAAAGAGCGATGGGCAAACAGCGGGGTGTTACTTAGTCTGATTGTGTTCCGAAAGCAGAATAAGAGGAGACACGCAGAAGCGGGTCCACTACAGTTCGGCTTTTTTAAAAAGTGAACCACTGGTCTGTTGGATTTCGGCCTGCAACGGCCATTCATGCCTGAATCTCAAGTGCCG
>NW_008772730.1:0-352 GCF_000715545.1 Opisthorchis viverrini
GCTGGTTTCTGAAAGCTTATCTTGCGTGCATTATAATAATTAAAAATGCCTCGATGCATAGTTCAAAGTTGGTGCGAATATCAACTCTGTTAAGGGCCTCCATTCGCAGTTTCGCGCAACTAGTCAATACCCTTTTCAGAGACTCTGCACGTGAATTATCACGTTTTCTGTGAAAGACCATTCCCTTTAGAAGGCACAAATCAGCTGAGATCCATAACATCTTAAAGAGCAACCACTGCCATTGGTCATCATAAGCGCGCGCGCTGTCGCTTGCCTTAATTGCTACACACGCATGTGTGTACGCCACTGGTTATAAGGCCTCAGCTATGCATGATAGCCCAACCTGACCGTA
>NW_008772731.1:0-352 GCF_000715545.1 Opisthorchis viverrini
TTACCGTAATTGGCTTCGCTTTGAGAACAAATCTTGCTCGAGTCTTTCTCGTCCCGATCAGAGCATCCATACCGTCAACATGTTTTGCTACTAAATGTGCACTCGCTTTTAAGTTTGAGGCACAAGTTTTGTGTGAATGGCCCAAAAATCACACTTCGTCTTGTCAGTGAGAAGCTGAAAAGTACTGCACAGGTTTTGGAAGTCATCAGCAGTGCACATCTCCCGGAACTCGGAGAGTTTCGAATCAGAACTTCGAACCGCAGTGCTGATCAGCTCCTTTAACCTAACAGTGATGATGTGTTCAACCAACGGTCGGAAGGCCCCGGATTTTCTTAAGATGTGCAATGCTGAT
>NW_008772732.1:0-352 GCF_000715545.1 Opisthorchis viverrini
GAAAACAACCCTTAGCAATTATCTAGCGAAAATGGTTTCGGCTTCAAACCATAAAGTACCATCATTTACCTACTGAGCCCACAAAATGTGACAGGAAGCTGAAAACGGATGACCGTGGGTCGCAGTCCAATGAATCTGACCTGTTGCGACAGATTTACCAAACAGCCAATTTACCTCTTCCTGTTGATGCATAGATGAACCGTAAACAATGTTTAGGAATCCGTGTGACAGCAACAGTTCTATTGTATCAACAACAATTAAAATGACTAAGCGACAATGCAAACTACTGAAGCAGCAGAAAATAGCGGCTAAGGCAATCGTCGACAGCTCGGAGCTGAGAGAGATATTAAGT
>NW_008772733.1:0-352 GCF_000715545.1 Opisthorchis viverrini
GTATGAAGGGGAAATTCCATCATTCGTCGGTAGCCTGGGAGGGTTTCGGCTGATAGATTGACAGGTGCATTTATCTTGGCGGCTGCGTAAGCCGTGACCGTAGGCACCACCAATGCGAGAGCAAAAAATTTGCCAGTTTGTCGCCAAGAACGAATACCCTTGGGGTTAAAAGCATCGATGCTTTTAACCCCAAGGGTATTCGTTCTTGGCGACAAACTGGCAAATTTTTTGCTCTCGCATTGGTGGTGCCTACGGTCACGGCTTACGCAGCCGCCAAGATAAATGCACCTGTCAATCTATCAGCCGAAACCCTCCCAGGCTACCGACGAATGATGGAATTTCCCCTTCATAC
>NW_008772734.1:0-352 GCF_000715545.1 Opisthorchis viverrini
AAATGGTAGCAGGAATCTCAGAATCATGGGGCGCATTGAAACTCTAGAGACCTATTGGTGCCGCTGATATAGTGGATTTGGTTGTAAAAGTTCCTTGGAAGAGTGCGTCAATGCAATCCGGAACGTGAACTGTGGAGAGAATTATTGGATTTGTGGACAGCATGCTAAAGTTTCAGCGGCATGGTTGAATCCAGACGAGTGATTCAACAGATCCGAACGAAAGCGTCCTGGAGGCGGCTGCGATTGGGTGAAGATTTTGCTCCTATTTGAACGAGTGGGAGAGAGACACAGTTTAGAGTGGGAAGGAAACTGTTGCAGGTGTGCCATCATACTGAGTGTCGCAGTGCCGCGC
>NW_008772735.1:0-352 GCF_000715545.1 Opisthorchis viverrini
CTCTGATGTTGGGGCGGGGATTACAGGAGTGATTTATAGTGACATTTCCTGGTGGGGCTACCAATTTTTTCTCTCATTCACCTTTTATTCTGCGTTGGTTCGAATGAAACTGGATTTGTTGGTGGGAGTTCACATTGGCACGTGGAAGGTGAGCAAGGGAATGACCTTGAACTAGAAACCGCTTAGGAACGGCTCGAACCAATACGCCCACACGCTGGACTGCTGAATGGATAGAAAGGTAACTTTTCCCCATAATCAAATATCACATTTTGCGAAAAATCAAATGCAGCAGAAAACCAGTAATGCCGTCACCCATTAGGACTGCCCAGAGGGCATCACAAACTAAACTGAA
>NW_008772736.1:0-352 GCF_000715545.1 Opisthorchis viverrini
TCGTGGGCTGTCGAAGAATTATCGGCAAGCTTATGAGTAGTACACTACAAAAGGTCGCTCCCTTCATTCTGATGGTAAAATTGGCCACGATATTGGCGATGATGATCACAAAGACAAAGAGCAGTACGGGAGTTTAAGGTAGAATATAAGGATGTAAAGGTGACTATCGGAATCCGCCTAGAAGGTTTGAGTGGAGTGACCTTTACAAAGCAAGTCTGGATAATTTCTGGATGTCAACGAATGAGCGGCAGATAAGCATAGTATTCTTCACCGTAGTGTAGCCAAGTACCCAGTTAACTCCAGGGGATGTCACTATCAAACTCAATTACACAATTTTAGTTGTCTCTCCAAT
>NW_008772737.1:0-352 GCF_000715545.1 Opisthorchis viverrini
GAAACGTTTGCAATAAAATTGCCCAGCTCCCACGAACAACCCAGCGACCAAAGTTGTGTACGCTTCTACAGGACCAGCCATAAATGAACACAGGAACAAACTGAGAAATCTCTTGATTTTGTGAGCAGACCCAACGAGAGCCTGCTCTTGCAGTCAACTTGTATTCAGTTTGGTCCACAAGGCATGACAATGCGTCGGTGTGTTTATCATCAAAATGTCTGGAAACACCTCACAAACCTCTTACAAGCCTAGCTTTTGCAGTCGATCCGACGCCATCATGCGAGCTTCCAAAACGCTTCACCACTCTGCAGGCTCAGTTCTTAAATTTTCTTCCTGTGGAGTGATGTCTCCG
>NW_008772738.1:0-352 GCF_000715545.1 Opisthorchis viverrini
GTGCCAGATCACAGTCGATTTTCGCAGCTTAGAACTCCAGCACAATGGGTAATACTTGGCCAATGCCACAGAAAGCCTTCCGTACACAAATAGCATTGTGATAAATGATTCCGTTAAAATCACATATGTGGATCTGAAGATAGTCAAACAATCAAGTTTAAGGTAGGTGAATTCCAAAGTTGAATACGCAAAATGGTCTCCATATTCATCCAGTTAAACGTGTTGAGTAGTTTCGAGTGATTAACGTGATGTGTCCACACCTAATGCAGCAATCAAACAAGCTCTCATCATATTCAAAGAAGGATAAATTTATGACCAGAGGCAGGGCTTTCTCGTATAAATTTAGAGCATC
>NW_008772739.1:0-352 GCF_000715545.1 Opisthorchis viverrini
CTGAGTACAAATGGACAGCCTACATGTGATGTACAGCCAATTAGTACTTGGGTATAAGACCAAGAAAGGGCCAAATCTTGGCGAAATTCTTGTGGGTTTTATCCCACGAATAGTCGCCTGCTAAGTTGCATTATTTATGCGGTCCATGCAGTGGCTAGAACGGGTCGACTGCGGCCGACGATAATCATGCAACATACATGCTTCCTAATTGTTTGGCTTGAGCTGAAGCAGTGCACATTATAACACAAACAAGCAGAGATTCGGAGGCCAGCATTTGTGACTTTACCTTAGCCGCCGCGAACCGTAATGGTCTGGCTGCTCCAAACGCTGCTACACTAGGAGTGTGTGGCAA
>NW_008772740.1:0-352 GCF_000715545.1 Opisthorchis viverrini
AAGTGATCAAAAAACTGGTGTTAATCAAGAGTGTTTCATATCTAGCCTCTAAAGCGCAATTTTAGCGCAGTGTAGCGGAAATGAGACCAGAGGTTTCCTTCCCGTGATCTATATGCACAACAGTAAATTCCGCCGGCCTCGTTCGAACTGTTCGGTTCTCTTGATTTGACCGGAATAGTGATGTATCTGTCAGGGTTTATTGCATACGGTGAGCGACAAGCGTCCTTACCACAATCAGTCAGTAGGTGCAGTTGAACTGAACGACTGACTGGTTATCGTTATCATAGGTGAGCAATCATAAGGTGTAATGCACTGCCAAACAGAACGCGCACGCTTTGGTGTGTGTGTGTGT
>NW_008772741.1:0-352 GCF_000715545.1 Opisthorchis viverrini
TGATGATGATGATGATGATGAAAAGTAAGAATGAACTTTGAGGTGATGCTCTATACTGGCATCCTTTTTGTTGCGCAGATTTTAGCCACAACACAGAAACTTATCCAGTGCACTCCCTTTAACGAATCCCAAACTAAAAACATAAAGCTGCACTTCGATAAGCCAATGGAAAATCAAACTTCTCCAAAATCCTACCGATAATTTCATCCAAAATTCAACAAACAAGATCAACGATTTTCTTCTAATCAAGCTAAAGCTGTTTGAAAATTCACGCCAGACCGAATAAAACAGGTCTATGATCATGTGGGAGACAATATGTACATGGCGCGAAAATATCTAATCTCTCGAAGTC
>NW_008772742.1:0-352 GCF_000715545.1 Opisthorchis viverrini
TTAAGAGGATGTTAACAGTTTGCTTCAGTGCAATACTGTAGATAGCACACCAGTCACCTGTGATACAACCGACTAGCTCAGCAATGCATGTCAATATCAAACGCAATGGTGAGAACCGAAAATTTCCGTCCTCCATATTAACCTGTGGTGTCTATTGATATCGAAATGCGTTTCATTGCTTTTTTCAAAACAAAATTTGGAAACTTTATCTGACGAGCTCCAGGCCATATTAGACAAACAGATACGACTTTGAAAAATCGGTACACATGTTTCCGTAAGCTCATCCTCTTTCCTATCGCTCTTGCATCCCAATAGCTCCCAATAACACCGACAAACAATTCAGAATAGAAAA
>NW_008772743.1:0-352 GCF_000715545.1 Opisthorchis viverrini
ACTTGTAATGAGGATACTAAACGCACTTAAGCTCCATTTTCGGGGACCCAGAGTACTCGCATTTGGTTACCTGGTGTGCTGTCTGTTCGAATTGGCCAGTTAGCAGTCGATGAACTTTCGGACCGCTCTCCATATGTGATGTATTGCAGGCAGCAGGCTTTGGCAGAGCTGAATAGATGCATCGCGAACTTCTTGAAGCCATCGCAGACACGAAGAAGCAAGAGCAGTTGGTAGACGTACAGAGATAGGTCACAAGCGACCCAATTACGGTGACATAACGGAGAATTTCAACATCAGTTACTTGTTAGTCGTTCAACAGTCGGTGTCATCCGTCTCTGGTTTGCACATCCAG
>NW_008772744.1:0-352 GCF_000715545.1 Opisthorchis viverrini
TCGGCTCTAATGTACTTGTAACGTGTATATATTTTTCAACCCCTTTCGAATCCTCCTCAAAATATAGTTCACGTAAGCGGCAATAAAATATATTATCATATTTCACAGTTTTCGGCAAACATGATTGTTCTACTTTGCTGGTTGGAAATTTTAGAATATGTCCAACTCACGTTTGCAAGCCTCTCTTTCTTTGTCTGAGTGAGCAAAATTTTATGAAATACATAAATTACTCAGGTTTTCACCTTTGTTTCAGCGAAATAACCTATGAACCAAGCTTCAACGCAGTTATAAAGACGAGCGTTCATCTTTCGTAGATATTGTTCTTCAATCTAGAGACCGGCGCGATTGAACT
>NW_008772745.1:0-352 GCF_000715545.1 Opisthorchis viverrini
TTTTTTCCCAAATATTTAATTTAGAGAGTTTCTGCATGAAGAATGGCCATCGGTTTCAAGGATTTACGTCTCTCCAAAGTGAAAACGTATAAACGAATAACGTCGTTATCACTGAGTATATCACTGAGCTTTGTACCCTTGATTTCCCAAAATATCTACAAATAAATTTGTCGCGCAAATGACATATCTCAGCGTGAACATATCAAAAGCCGCCACATAATCAGAAAGATCTTGTGGTAAGAAATATTCCTAAAAACTGAGGGAAATTCAACTTTCAGCCAACGCCTGGTGCGCCTAATTAAATTAGGCTTCCGCGTGATGACTCAACCCGCCAGCAGTTTAATAAACATAC
>NW_008772746.1:0-352 GCF_000715545.1 Opisthorchis viverrini
CCTTCTGGCCAGTAAATTCGCGCTCTTATAACTTGGACCATTTCGCCCCTGAAACAATCAGACGAACGCTGGAAGGTCTTCAAATTTTCAAACAGCCTCTGACGAAACATTGTCGATCTGGAATATGCAGACGTTATCGTTCGCGTCTTCGAGGAGGAGAATGTTCAGTTGTTTTTAAACGAACTGTCCAAAGTCATCCCGTCCTTAGGTGTGCACTACGGACCCACAAAGTGTAAGGTTATGCTCCTGGACATACACTCGAGGTTGTGGGGCGTTTTAGGTATCTTAAAAGTAATTCTGATTATAATTCTGATTATAGGGTGACAGGTGAGGTCAGTACACGAATCTGCAA
>NW_008772747.1:0-352 GCF_000715545.1 Opisthorchis viverrini
CTCAGTGTTGTCGACGAATGCGGGTTGAATTCCAGTTTGGTAAGACTGAGGCGGTAGATACACCGTGGATAAGTCTGGCAGAGTCTTGAAATGCTCTCATTAAAGGCTCCAGGGACATTCCGTCACGTTCGCGTATAGTCGTACAAAATTCTTCGATAGGGTGGGATGTAAGTTTGCAGGTCTTCAGTCTAAAAACCTGTGTATTATTTTGTAAAAAGTGTAACTTATGAAGGCAATCATCTTTATAACTTGTTCACAGGAAATGGAAGTGGAAAAAAAGCAAATCAGTTTGCAACTGAGGAAAGTTCATGAGATTTTCATCCAATGTGATGGATCCTGAATCGGTGGTTCA
>NW_008772748.1:0-352 GCF_000715545.1 Opisthorchis viverrini
AATCTATTGGTCCGTTTGTGATTTTTGTTAGATTTTTGTTTTGGACAACACGTCTATTTTGAGCGCTCCGTTTTGGAAACCACAGGCAGAATGCTATGGAATGCCTGCCCCGACGATTCTCCAAAAGGCGAGTTGGAAGTAGTAGAGGGAATATTCATCCGAAATCGATATCCACTGTTCGAGGAGAAAACTGTACATCCAGTACAAAACGGACGGTAAATAGAATCATTTCGGAAGAAACTCGTCCGTATATATTTTCCTCTCAACTGTGACCTTACGCGTGGATTAAGGTGCCAGATACCCTGAACAATCTCAAAACGACTTACACATTAACAGATTTACGTGCGATCTC
>NW_008772749.1:0-352 GCF_000715545.1 Opisthorchis viverrini
AAGCAACAATTTCGAGTGGGAATTTGCGGATCCTTTTATTGCCAAACCTATTTGAGTCAAACACGAATCTAGGAAACCGTGTGCTTTGGAGACATTATGTGAGGATTTTCTGATATCCCCAAGGGATGTGCAAGCATATCAGGAAATATTAATATATTGTGATAGTACTCGATACTCGTCCAATCTGGTGGGATCACGGTGTCCTCGGAAACGTTCACGTTCTAACTATAAATTAGCGTATTTGCGAAAAAGCCAATGCGACAGATTTGGTTCGATCAAGATTACATTAGCAGAATTTGAGCCGGTCATTTGCAAGAAAGCAAAAGAAGCGCTAAGCTTCCAACTTATAAAA
>NW_008772750.1:0-352 GCF_000715545.1 Opisthorchis viverrini
TAGGCATTGGGGTGGCGCTAGCGAGTCTGAAATTTTTGTGTGGACTTTTATTGTGTGAATAAACAGGAATCTGATTTCAGACAACGTGCTCGAATTCGCGTCGTCATTTGAAAATTGATGGATGCGGTAACAAGAATCGAGAAGAAATCTCACGGAATCTTTAGGACTAGTCTCGCTTTCGGTGTTCGTCAAAGCGTCGAGAAGCTTTGTTCTTGGTGGGTTGTTGGTAGTGTGAGAAAACTTATGGGTTTTCGGTGGATTGAAGCTGATCAGCATAAATTTTTGGAATGTCTTTACCGTAAGTGTTAGTATTCTGGCTGTACAATACTTCGACATATTCGGGAAAGCCCAC
>NW_008772751.1:0-352 GCF_000715545.1 Opisthorchis viverrini
TAGTAAATAACTCCGCGGCTAGGGCCTTCTTCCTTTCAGTGGTACTCATCTTCGGAGAGCATCCTCATGAGAGCAGTCTCCAACGTGCATGAAAATCACCGGGGAATGAGCGTGTCCCCCGCTCTAACTGCTCTAGCTCTGCTTCGCTTGCGCCAGTCGTCTTACGAAGCCGCGTGGACTGTTGTCAGGATTCTTGTCTTGAAGAGATTGTGTGGACAAAATGTTCACACTCCGTCATGTGTTAGAGCAGTCTCATGCGTTTAGATGCCCTACAATCTTAGTGATCCCCAACTTCTAACGACCGGTTGGTTGTTTTCAATCGGATGGCAAAACAGTGTATGCCTTAGAAGTT
>NW_008772752.1:0-352 GCF_000715545.1 Opisthorchis viverrini
TCAGGGTGTGATCTGGACATCCTCGTTCTATTTCTAATACGGGTTTTTTCTTTAGTGAGCGAGCCAGCTGAATAAGGGGTACGGTTTCGGTAGTGGTGGCAATTCGTTCAGCTTAATTTCTCTACGCGTTGTTCACCGGTTACGTTCCTAAGAAATCCCAGGAATGTGCAGTGTAAGTGTACGGATTTTCGCCATTGTTGACATTAGTTGTTACATGTATCACAATGTGAAAGTCTACGACGGTATGGTCGGTGAGACTGGCTGGTGTTCTGTGGAAAACGCATTTATTCATAAGCGGTGAGAACGTGGAGAACGGTGGAGCAGAATGGATTAGCGCTTGGATTTGTTCCAT
>NW_008772753.1:0-352 GCF_000715545.1 Opisthorchis viverrini
GCGCTACGGAGTAGCTCGCACATATAGAATGATAGGTCACTATTTAGGTAATATTTAGGTAACTTTTACCATGAGAACTATAACAGTACAACGGAAACTGAAGCAGTTGCAATGACAAATTCAGGGGCAGCGAAACCAATTTCACACAGGATTTCATCATGAAAAACAAAACACGTGATCGAGGTCAAGTGGTTTCTTTAGCATCGGTTTGCAAGTAAAACACTCCCAGAGGATAGGGGAGCCATTTGGACCGAAACCAAGATATCGCTGTCTCGTCACATCGATCCACGTGTACTAATTCAAACCAGCTGTGTATTATTCAAACGTCTGTCATGAATTGTGAATGTTTACC
>NW_008772754.1:0-352 GCF_000715545.1 Opisthorchis viverrini
GAGTCTTCAACCACCGACAGCAGCTGCTCGAACTGCTCGATGAGATGATGCGTGCCCCCTCGAAGCCGCATCAGTGAATGAAAATCCCAAGAAACTACCGGATAACGAAGCTGACATATTCGCTTTTGCCCGGCCAAGTCCACCGAAACACGCTCCAAAGGTTGGACAGTTAAGTGGGGCAAACTACCCGTGACTGGTTACGTATACCCGATCAGCTAATCCACGCCGCTAAACAACATGGAGGACTTGGTTGAGTGCAACCAACCCGATGTAGCAAAGCGTGTGATTCCGCATTTGGCAAGATTGTTCGTGATCTCAGCTTTCCGGTCCGACTCAATGGTGCGTGCGTCAA
>NW_008772755.1:0-352 GCF_000715545.1 Opisthorchis viverrini
GCTGCAAAACCGAAATCCAAACATGTTTAAAGGTTAATGTCCATACTTTGGTCCCTCGGTCATATGTAGTTCCAAGGTTTGTCTAGACGATACTACTCATATTATTTGTCTTCCGTGTCCTTTGTCTTTGTCAACATCCACTATTCATAACACCCTAATAATTTCACCGCCTAATTCAGCCCACATTAGCAGCAATCACTATTCACGTCTATTGGCATATATTTCAGCAACAAAACCACTCCTATGAGGAAGCCGCTTAAATTGAGTGTTATCCATGTCTTGTCATCATTCTTCGGTTAGCTTTCTTGTCCGTATGGCAATTTTATGGATTCAAGTCAAGGTAATATAAATC
>NW_008772756.1:0-352 GCF_000715545.1 Opisthorchis viverrini
TCTCCGAAAGTGAACACTCAGTGTGTGTGATATGCTGTCAATGATATTGAGGGTGGTTGCATGTGTGTGGCCACTGTTGAGTCATTTTCTAACAGGTTATGCAAACTTTCAAGGCTTCCGTGACAGGTACGCTGGTCTATACAGAAGAAACCACTCAACCTTGGTTTCTTTTGTCTTTTGTGATTCCGATTTCGCTTCTGAGGAAGATCACCCAGCACTAATCAACCTAAACAGGTGTAATACACCGCCTACCCCATCTCATCCTCACCGTATACGGTGAAACTTCTGTCAGACCTACTTACTTTCTCGTTAGTATGTGCATCCTCCACAGGAATACCGAACAACATGCTGA
>NW_008772757.1:0-352 GCF_000715545.1 Opisthorchis viverrini
ACCTCAGTCGGTCCAACATGGTTATCCCGAAAACTTCACAAACAGAGCTTTACATTCATATTCTAGCTGCTAAAATGCTGCGTCGTTGAACCTATTAAGTAAATGTAGTTAGTGTCATCAGTAAATTTAAACCTTGAAGGGCCCTACAAGGACTAGAAAGCTGATGAAATACTCGCGCCCGCGTGCGAATCAGCGAGTTATTTACAGCATATCATGGGAATCATACCAACTGGGTGACCAATACTCAAACCGGCCATTCTCAAGCCATTGTTTTTAGTTGCCTCGATGTTTTTGCACGAGCCTGGACTTACGATCCTAAGAGCGTTAGAAATCAGAAATTGCAATCGATTTA
>NW_008772758.1:0-352 GCF_000715545.1 Opisthorchis viverrini
CATTGTCACACCAACATTATCGCAAAGGTGAGTGCAGTTTCCCGATCTAGATGCATCGGCGTTTGCCATCTCATACCCGTTGAAACTGGACACCCGGTAATTCGCTGCTGTTCTTTGTTGCTATGGTTGGATGGGGTACCACATGTGGCACTCCGACATAGCCCGCCAAAGCATTGGGAAGTGAGCACCGTACACACAAGCCGCATTCCCACCTTGCTGGTAACGTAATCATGGTATTTCACCTTAAGCTAGGCTAGCCTTCCTTCAGCAACTCGTTGAGAATCGGTCGATTCAAACCATGAAGTTGTTTCCCTACCCCCTCCAATCCCTGAGCAATGCATTTTTATGGCCC
>NW_008772759.1:0-352 GCF_000715545.1 Opisthorchis viverrini
AGAATTTTGCGATCGATTTTGTATTTCCTATCGGGTCAAAGTATGTCAACCCCTCTGCTCATGTCCCTTTGGAGTGTGTACGGAAAACGGCACTCACTTCGGCAAACTTTATTTCACGAAGCTGTCACTCTTGTTTTCACACTCTACCTATGCCCATAACATGTTGGTCGGTTGTTCTCAACTGCTTTGTTATCTGTCATTCATTTTGCCAAAAGTTGCCGGAAAAAAATAAGCTGATAAGATTAGTTAGTTTCACTGTTGTTCAGTCGACTGAGTGGTCACCGGTTCGGATCTCTGTGATTTTCAGGAGATGTGCACAGATCATGATTCACAATAAGGGTGAAACAGTTGT
>NW_008772760.1:0-352 GCF_000715545.1 Opisthorchis viverrini
CTACCGTCAACTGGCTGAAATTTAATAGGTTCCAGAAGATTAGTGATAGCAGGTGGTGTGGTTTCTAGAGAATAAGCAAATTGAGCTTAGAGGAGGTGATGGTTGCGACTTCCTTGCAACCGTACTATCTAGAAAGTTATGAGCTGATGTTTTTACTTGGCCAGTAGCTAAATTTCTTATCAATCTTGGCTGCCCGAATTTTTCCACTGTTAAAAGGTGGCACACAGATGCCGAAAAAGCACTCACAGCATTTTGGTTCAAATGCTGTACAACTACGCTAAAATGTTCAGAAAGGCACTCACTCCTAATTGGAATACAATCAATCGTGTAATCTAGAATTTCATGCTGGACT
>NW_008772761.1:0-352 GCF_000715545.1 Opisthorchis viverrini
TGCAACACAATGAGTACCTCTCGACTATAAGGACAGACCGTCTCGGAATCTCCTCACACCGAAATTTCCATAAGCCTGCTGGAAGAGCTTTTCAGCCGAGCCAAGTATTGTTGCGGCTCAAGTGCACGAATTCCCAACGGTTCCGCGAATGTCAATTCAGAGACGTAAGACAGAAACCGGACTGGTGAAGTATCATGCTTGTGTCAAACTAATCGAACGGCCGATTGCAAGTTTCAGTGACTATCCACAGATCGATTTATTATGCTATCAGCTTACGGAATGCAAGAAAACAATCTGAAATCACACGTGGTTCGTGCGTGTGACTGCGTGTAGGCGTGTTTGTTCTTTCTGA
>NW_008772762.1:0-352 GCF_000715545.1 Opisthorchis viverrini
AAAAATAATGTGAGATTGTACCATCAAAATTTCGGCTTACGACCATCCGTTGCTTAATTTTAATTGAAAAATAACGTAAATTGAAGAATCACTGAAGCGATGTTTCCAGTTCGTGACCGAACCATCTCGGAATTACATTTTGGGAATTATTTTCCTTGAACTAAATCGCCAGCATCAAGCGGCAAGTTTTGAACCACAGCAAATACTATTATTGGTATATGGTAGCTCCCAGGATTCAATGCCATCCTATCTGTAGTAGATCCTAACACTAACGTTAAGTGTGGTAACTCAAACACTGACAACATTGGTCCATTTTGTTAAAGCTTTACCTATTTTGGTTGATGGAAAATGG
>NW_008772763.1:0-352 GCF_000715545.1 Opisthorchis viverrini
CACGATGGAGAAACCGCTCACTTATAGACAACAAGAAATCACTTCTTATAGGTTTTCTGATGTCTTCATCCCCTAATGGTGTCACGTGCCTGTTGGGCATACCATCCTTGTGCTTTCCGAAGGATACAGCCTATAGCGCTTGGCGTTTTGTTCTTCTTATTCGTGAGGTTCACCAAATGTCAACCTCCCGATAGGCCAAACTGCAATTTTGCAGTAACGCTCCGACATTCTGAAGGCACAGCGCTCTATGGGGAGTGCATCTTTCCAAAGTGGCTGGGGATATTACCAAACAACCACTGGTTCGCACCTCATTTGTCCTCTTCATTGGTGGTGAATTATGTGCTCCCAAACG
>NW_008772764.1:0-352 GCF_000715545.1 Opisthorchis viverrini
ATGCCGTCGACACCAGATACGTTTGATTTAGTAAAGGGTTAAATAAAGTGATAAAATAGAACTTTCTGCGAACTCACCCTGCATGTTACGTGCATTTCATTATGAGATTTGCAAAACCTTCTGTTGAAAAACAAACTTTCGCTTACGTTTGGTTCGTAAAACGCAAAACGCTTTGTCGCTATTGCACCCACCTTTTGAGCTACAGATGCACAGATTCCTGTCTAAATCACAAGCGTATGATTTTGGAAGTGTGACCGCTGAATAAGGGTGCAGTATAAACGAACTCATTTGAGGTCAGAATGAACCGATTATGACCCCAACTTGTATTCTCGTAACCTTCACACAGTTAAAA
>NW_008772765.1:0-352 GCF_000715545.1 Opisthorchis viverrini
GTCTATTCAGCAACTGAAAACTGTTTAGTTTAGAACGGTTTAGGCATATGTTGAATAAATTACGTGTTAACATTGTTAGGTGCTTTTCCAACCTTTACTGCATTTTAACAGTACATAAACTTTGCAGTAGTGGTGAAACTTCCAAAGGTCTACTTGTTCCTCGCATATATTCCATCTTTCTAAACAAAAGTTGAATTGTAGGCGCTTGAATGATCAAGGTGCTGTCACAGTGAGTCGGTGTTGACATGTTGCGAAAGCACCCGACTTGTCCAAATTTACCTGCTAATAATTGAACATTGCATGGAACTCACCAGATTTGTATGCAGCAAAACAAAGATCAGCAGTCACAGAA
>NW_008772766.1:0-352 GCF_000715545.1 Opisthorchis viverrini
CATTTTTTAAGTTCAACATGAATCATGATCTGAAGGTATCTCACCACAAATCAACTTTCCTGAGCCGTGATCTCAATTCTTTGACATGATAATATTTTTTACTCTTATTTCATCTTCATCACTCTGAGAAAACCAGAATTTTGTCAAATGATGGTGCGAAAAATTTAACTCAATTTGACTGAGCATGCAGGTTTAAGAGTCTTCAAAGTGCGTGGGGTAATTTCTTGCATATACATAGTTCTTTGTATGTAGAAAAGTTTAGACTGCTGTTAAAAGAGACGTCTTAACTGAGGTATTTACTGAGGTACTATTTCAAAATTACACAGCCACATTTCGTTTTGTCAGTTTTTTT
>NW_008772767.1:0-352 GCF_000715545.1 Opisthorchis viverrini
CAGTCATTTATCGAGGACAGGTTTCCGTCTTTCTGCTAGTTCTCCGAGATAACAGACTGCACTCCATACTGGTGGGCAAAATCAATTGAGTTAGTATACTTATGGCCCACATCGGTTCATGGTAGGCACTACACCAAATTAAAGTACTCGCGCGCCGTTCAGTCATCACATTCAGGAGGGCGGACCAGTCCTAATATCCTTCCCTATCATTAACTGAAATGGCCTACGAGCCGTACCGAATCTAGTCAGCACAGCGTTCGTCTCCAACCACAGGGGTGGTGACTGGAGAGTGAAAAAGACGGACAATCCTAAAGGTGGCGGCATAACAAACGACCAACTATTGTTAACTCAT
>NW_008772768.1:0-351 GCF_000715545.1 Opisthorchis viverrini
TCTTTCCTTTCACAGGTACCCTAATAATATCAATGTATTGCACTGAACGATAACTAAACCGATTGTAAAAATCCTCCTCGATGTACTTGTAAAAAGTGCGACAACTTTCTGCATCTTGAATAACTGGTTCTTCCTGTGCCTTTGTGGCACACACTACATCTGTTGGGGATGAGGTCAAAGCACTTCTATCAAATTTTTTTTGGAATTTAACACACTGTTGTGTCCCTTCCAGGAGCTATTAGTTGCGAGTTGTTAAAATGTTCGCGTGCACCTTTTCCCCTGATGGGTTTATTTCCAAAGACGAAGGAAAAATTGGAAGTGCGAAGTCAAGTGGATGTTCCCGATTTTTTT
>NW_008772769.1:0-351 GCF_000715545.1 Opisthorchis viverrini
CCAGTCTACATGACAAACAGATAGCAAATCTAAATACAGCGTAAACCGCAACTTAACAAATGCACATGTAAAGCGAAGTCACAGGGGCAAGATTTTTTTGAATCACTTCGCTGAACAGCACTCTCAGAAACGATTGGGCATGGCAACCAAGTGCACGGAAGAAAAATGTGCGAGCTTTGAGAATAAGCGAGTCTGTGATGGATTTCATTCCAAGCCCATGCCTGACGAATCCGCCTTCAACTGCTTCATTTTACACATGGAACTTTCATTTGACCTGTTTGCAACCGTAAAGTCTGCTGAGTATAAATGTACCCTAATGGTAATTGTTGATTCCGCCTGCGAATCAATGGT
>NW_008772770.1:0-351 GCF_000715545.1 Opisthorchis viverrini
TGGTGATTGTAAACTGCCAGATATATTAGTAGTGTAATGCTGTCATTGATGTTGCTGTGATCGGTGATCACGAGGAGGATGTTCATGCATTGCAATGTCTGAAGTAAAAGGTTTGAAGTGCGGAACCACGGGCGTCGCAGTGCTGCAAAAGGGCTTGGAACATGCAGATATAGGTCCGAACCCAGGTAGAAAACTAGACTTCAATTTCGAGCGCATACATGTGACTAAACGATTGGGTGAGTTTTCTAGGAGAATGTGACAAAAACGGTAGCGAGCAGAAGAGCTTCGCGTCTCAGTGTGGTGCACAGGGTTCCTTGCAATTAAGAAAATAGAGAAACGAACTCATCATAA
>NW_008772771.1:0-351 GCF_000715545.1 Opisthorchis viverrini
CAGCTCCGATTTTGTTTTGTCTGCCCTGATGTTCTGGTATTACTTGCTGCCTGGTCATGAAAAATTGTCCCGTGGTCATTGCAGTGAAACATTTAGGATGCTGAGGTTCCTGTTTGTGCCAAATATCGAATGCATCAATCCAAACATTTCTACTGCGTCTCATTTCCGTTTCCGAATTACTAAGGTGTGTATGTTACGCACTTCTCATAGGTGGCCACAATTGCGGTAGAAAAGCCTCCTGCTCATTTGAAGCAATCTAATTTCGAGGCCGAGAATCATAGCACAAGTGGTGTAAATTCGTCAAAATACTTACACGTGTTTTGAGCGCGGAAACGTCTTTGAGAGAGAGAG
>NW_008772772.1:0-351 GCF_000715545.1 Opisthorchis viverrini
TGGCTGAGTAGTAGAGGCGCGAGCTTACTAGATGGAGGGTCCGTGGTTCAAACTCGACATCTTAATCTCGACTGCCTCCGTTTAGACTTGTACAACTTGGCACTATTTCGGCCAGGCATTAGGCTGCAGCTGAACCGTGAATGTAATCAAACCGCTTCGGCATCCCAGCACCCGCTTCGCCAATCTAGTAGCTCACCCGGAAGGCATGGTCCCCGAGTTCACAACAACACTGTTTCCCAATCCCTTCTGAACTGCTTCTCAAACGAAAGAACAAGCTCCACAGAACCAACCTAGTACAATCTCACCCCGTATTGTCCAGTAAGCCTAGTGTGCACCATAACCTCGGGAAAA
>NW_008772773.1:0-351 GCF_000715545.1 Opisthorchis viverrini
TTCTATTGCACGCGCAAAACAAAGCAAAGGATGGTAGATGAAAGTCGAAATTAATGATTAATTCGAAGCATGTTTCCTCAGGAAAACAAATAATACTATCACTCAAATGTCTGTGTTGGTATGCGACCATCCGAGAACGAGAAAAGCAAGTTGTCGGTAGGTATGGCTAACGGGATTTCACAGCTGGTTCGCTACAAAGCCGACACATTCACACGGACCTCTAATTTCGTGATCTACCAAATCTACACCAAAGCCGTTGGGTTATCTGGATGATAACGATGCCTGGTCCATTTCAGAATTCACACAAACAACTGCTATCAATGGCCGATATCACCCGTTGAGCCCGTTTGG
>NW_008772774.1:0-351 GCF_000715545.1 Opisthorchis viverrini
CTAAAAACAATTGCTGTTAGTCTGACGTCACAATGGAGTAAATATCCACAGCTAGAAACTTGTTCTATTGAACGTCTATTCGCAAATAAAGTCGAGCTGTGTAAGTAACCGATATTAAATTGGTCAACTCAAACTAATCAGCAAACAGAACGTTCAACGGAGAATAACAACAGCAGTTTAGTGCCATGAACACTGTTTCATGATGGCTGACGTGCCGCATATTCATGCAGATTCATTGGTTTAGTCCACAGGTTAAAAAAATGAACGGTTTAACCAGAGTTAAGTGAACAACTCAGAAACTCTCAAAAGCCCCGCTAGTGAGATATCCCTACTTGCATTACATACATACAG
>NW_008772775.1:0-351 GCF_000715545.1 Opisthorchis viverrini
TAGTTCAAAACTGCCCCAGCGTCGGTTGGATTCTCGTACAGGGTGATCTTTAGCTTCTTCCCGACCTTATGTGTCATACAGTTCAGAAAGTCCACTGTACCCGAGGTTGATTCTATCTCCATATTAACTTCGATCATCCAAGTAGTTCTTCTTCTTTGGCACGTGCTGCATTGCGATGTTTTACTCTTGCAGTCGGAGTGCCGAGCACGCGAGCTTTTTTCCAGCATCTCTGGCGGTCCTCAACTACTCACGGGGTTGGGATCGGTTTCGACATGGAATCTTTGCCAAGGCAGGTATGGCCTCCATTTAATCAGGGCCCAGACGATAGCTGAACATTCTCGGTGGTCGAGT
>NW_008772776.1:0-351 GCF_000715545.1 Opisthorchis viverrini
CCTTGGCATGTACAATCCTTGTTTCTCTGTTTCAGCAACTAGTCGCTCAGTTTACATCACAATGTCACCGAACTGCACTTCATCACCCTTACAGTCTTCAAAGTGCTAGAATGTTTAAATATGAGGGAAAGACGAACACCGGCCGTATTGCTTTGGCATCAGAATCCACCAGTGTTCGTGACTTCATCACTGTCCACCCGGAAGGTTACAAAACGGATGTGGTACACAGACTACTGACTTGTAAAATTACGGTTCTTGCGTCTCTCGAAAATACAAGTCTACTCCAAGTGGAAACCATGACAACACGATTTTAGGGTGGGGTCGTTCGACAATCGTTGTCTCAGAACCATA
>NW_008772777.1:0-351 GCF_000715545.1 Opisthorchis viverrini
TTTCTATTCTTGTATAAAGTAGAACCGGCTCTACTGAGTCCGCAATTTGTACGACGGTGAATCCCGGTTGTGTTCTGATTCGGACATTGTCTAATCTCTCTAACTACATGCGCAAAAGCGTTACATGATTTCGAATATGGCCTTTCAATTCAGTACCGTCTAGATGGCCATCCCTTTGCCTCGAAGCCCTCCATGACCAAAATGCAACTGCGTTAACTAAACATCCGTATGTTGTATTTTTTAATGACTGCGTTTTGTTTTCTAGCACGGAGGCAAAATTGCGGCCATTAACCTCATAATTCCCCTCACTAATTAATCACGTTTGAGCACATTGGACAACAAATATCCTGC
>NW_008772778.1:0-351 GCF_000715545.1 Opisthorchis viverrini
TGACCGCATCATGATCGAGAAAGTGCTCCTATTATGGACCACTTTTGGCATTTACCATAATCATTGGACCTGTTGGCACTTTGACGCATCCCAAGTAAGAGTTAGGAAGGTCGAATTTGCAAATATGTAGATTGGCGTCTGTGGGTGTTCGTGACTTTCTTCAAATGTAGTCGACATTGAGCATACTGGAAAAGCCACCCTACTTCCAACTATGGACTATTTTCGTTGATTATGCAAATCAGTAGACAATACATTCAACCGACTAGTTCTCACTCGACTACGACTCCAGCACCGGCCAGTTTTACACGATTCTGACATTACCGTCTATTGCTTGAATATTCCCATGGTTTG
>NW_008772779.1:0-351 GCF_000715545.1 Opisthorchis viverrini
ATTTTCAACCCTACCTCTCGACAAAAGCAAGCAGACCAAACTGGAACTATCAAAATCATTCTTGGAAATCTTTGGCGGTTTTCTGCAAATAATAACTCTTCTCCTCTGCATAGAAGATCCGAAGCGACAGACAAAGAGTGCTGTCACGGGTAGATCGTGTGCTAAGTATGAGCCCCATAAGTTCATTCTCGAAGGACTGCCTGTGAATAAGTGTAATCCGACAACCAGCGAATATTTATCACCAAATGCCATTTCTTAGTCCTCTTTCGCTTATTAGCTTAATGACCATAAAATCAGACAGAAGGTTAGCAAGAACAACAAACTGGTCGTGTGGTAATCAACCTCATTGTG
>NW_008772780.1:0-351 GCF_000715545.1 Opisthorchis viverrini
TCGTGTGGCGTGGCAGCTAAGCAACAAAACGGCGGAACAGCTGAAAATTATTATAAGCGAGCTGATATCCGCATAAAAACTCACATCGGTCTCCCGAAATAATCCAACGGAATCGGAATAAATCTCACCTTCCCTCAAACATCCCTCCACTTTCGTGCAATGAATTGGGCAAAATTTGAATGGGCAATTTAGTAATGATATCTAGTACACATCCGAGCGTAAATGCCATGGGAATTAAAGATTTTTCTCATCAGCTTTGAGCTTCATGCAGATAGAATGACGCATCGTTGTTCGAACCAAAAGTATAACGTAATGCAACAAGAAAAACACGTACGCACTGGTTGTGTTCCA
>NW_008772781.1:0-351 GCF_000715545.1 Opisthorchis viverrini
CACAGGAAACAAGCCTTGTTCGCTACCTTCTTCGTCCCCATATCTTAAGATTATTCGTTTTACTATACAAGTTTGGGGCTGTCTGCTCCATATGGTGTTCGTTGGCAGCCTACCGTTTCCTTTCGCACAGACTTCATTTGGGGGAATGGGGTAAGATATTTGCCCTTCGTGTGTTGCGTAGATGCATTTAAAGGGCAGAATGTTGTCACCCCACGTTGTCGGGTTGTGATCAAAGTAACAACTTTGTTGCGAACTTTTTGCCTCCAGTTGCATATCAGTAGGTTGGGTTCAAGAGGAACAAAGTCAGTTATGCGTTGCGTATTGGCGCGCCGGTGTATGTAATCTTTTCTG
>NW_008772782.1:0-351 GCF_000715545.1 Opisthorchis viverrini
TGGCATTAATACACTCTGCTGGAAGCTGTTTCTACATTTTATCCACTGTAAGAGTCACTACCCTACTGGCAATGAATTTTGTGTATAATGCTTTCAGTTTTCCTGTTGGCTTCGGTAGGGTTTTCCAAAATGTGTTCGTTGGCATCTATATCGCGCTGCCGTAGCACTTCTGCGGTCACCTTGGAATATTCCTAAATTTAAGGGAACACAGTCAATTTCGCCTTCGTTGTTGATTTGTAGGAGTTACTTTCTTATCAAAGTTTTCTCGGATAAGCATTGCCTTGAAACACTGTATTGACTTTGGATTTTGTCATGTTACAGCAAGTCTTAATCAGCTAGAGGGCCATCCGG
>NW_008772783.1:0-351 GCF_000715545.1 Opisthorchis viverrini
TTTTTTAACCCCCGTATATTTGTGCAGTGTGTGAAGACGACATCCGTGTGTTCGTCCTGCGCTATCAATAAAACGAATTGTACCGTGTATGTTGTGTTGAACTACGGTTCAAAAGAGTAAGTCCTTGTGTCCCGCTTTGACTAGACTGTTTATACTTATTTTGGAGCAATAACGTGTTCTAGGGAACTGGGGTCGTTGGTTGGTCGTAAACGCGGTCGAAAAATGTACCGGCTGTTTCAACAATAGAGGCATAAATTTCAACTCCTATCGTAACACGGCTGCTGGTGTCTCTTATATTGCGATGCCTTTCTTCGGCATCAGTGAGGTGTAACGGTGGTACTACTGATGGGG
>NW_008772784.1:0-351 GCF_000715545.1 Opisthorchis viverrini
GTCTGTGCTGAGCCGGTACGTGTGGATGCACGAGGAATTAGTGATGAAGATCGACCGGGAGACTATCTTGTGTAACAAGTTTTCAGATTGGTCTGTGGACAGCGGGCTGCATAGTCTTGTACAGGGGTGGGTTTTACGGGTTGTCCCCCCTGTACAGGCTGTTTTAACTGAAGCTGTTTGGAGATGATCGTCCTTATTGAGAAATACATGAGATACTAGGTATTATGTGGCACCACCTTGTCCCGTGAAGTGAATAAGAGTCGGACAGTACAGGGACGGTTAACATGCGGATGGCGATGGCAGATAACCGAGAAATATCGGAAGGCATTGTCCAGAACCTTGAGATTATCC
>NW_008772785.1:0-351 GCF_000715545.1 Opisthorchis viverrini
TTATCTTCCCAAAACTAGGCACCGACTATGACCCAACTAGTACTTGGTTTCTGGATGAGCAAACTAATCCACTTTTCCTGGGTCCATTTGGCTTGCTGTCATCCCCTTTTAGACTTTTCTCCATTGGCACCGTTTTGTCATATGCCCCTGGACTGTTGCCGGACACTACTGCTCTCATCTCCTTCTTCATGCTCATCCTTCGTTCTCCCTCCCCCTAAGCGTCAAACTTCGGCTGCAGCTGCCCAAACTCCCTGCAGAACTGTTATTCAGTCAATCCGGCTGGTGTCTGGTCCATATTCACATGGTCCTTTAACGGTAGGTAAATTATCCATGACCCTGCATCGGCCAGAC
>NW_008772786.1:0-351 GCF_000715545.1 Opisthorchis viverrini
TGTTTGAATTAAACAAAGTTAATCTTTTTCGAATTGACCCGACTTAGTTGTTAAGCACCACCCTGATTTCGTTCATGTGTCTGTGGGAATGATTGTCGCTGAAACGTACAAAACCATGAATATAGTGACTTGTTATGTTCTTAAGCCCTTGGTCATAAGTGGTTTATTTTTGGATTGGTCGGTAACGATTCTTGCCAAAGACTGATACACCCAACCGAAATCAATAGCTGCTTGATGACTTCCAAGGGATTCCAGAAACCTCAAGGGCAAAAGCAGAGCTTTTCCTTCAATTTACAGATAAACCGAATACCAAGTAGATATTTTGCAAACTCGATATTAGACATGCATGAA
>NW_008772787.1:0-351 GCF_000715545.1 Opisthorchis viverrini
AGTGTTTTAGCTTAAAATTGTTCGAAAACGGCAGGGGGATATTAGACAGAGTTTGGAAGAGAGAATGATGGAGGGAAGATAGGGCAGCATGAAGGAAGTAATACTTAGATCAATGTTTGTATGATACAAGAACTTATATTTCCAGGTTGCCATCCAGCTAGCCGCGGCGCAAGAATTTATGAGAATCACTGTGGCACACCTCACCACAACGGGTGAATGCCCACCACTAATCAGTTAACCTTGATGCAATGACAAATAATCCAAGGAGGACCGACACATTAGCACAAACTTCAGAATGGTTTTATGGAGTGTAAGTATTTCGGAATAAGGTACACTCATCTACAAGCCAAA
>NW_008772788.1:0-351 GCF_000715545.1 Opisthorchis viverrini
ATACGACAAAATGCATCATTTTCGTTCACAAATTTCCATCTCACCCGCAAAGGTCTTGCATGGATCAGCATTTTACCGCATAGGATCACTCGTCAAATCACAATATTCGAGAAATCAGTTTCAATCCCTAGATACTGATCGGTTCCACTTCCCCACGCCTGCCTCTAAAGAGATCTCTGGACCTTCGCAGGTATCTTATTACTTCTTCCCCTTTTGGCTTTAAGGATTGTACGCGGCACTCTACATAGGGTACTTGTAAATATGAGCAGAACTAAAAAACCCCCGGTTTATCCTCGAAGCGCCGATCATCAGAAGCAAACCAAAATTGGTTTGCCAAGATGATGGGGGTTT
>NW_008772789.1:0-351 GCF_000715545.1 Opisthorchis viverrini
CACATCCTGTGGTTTCAAAATCGGTGCGATGAGAGCATCCTCAGGAGGAGGCGACAAAATAGCAATGCTCTCCTTCATTTGTTTGTAAATAGAATTTGACTGGCACGCTAAACCAGCACATGCATGGAACACTCTCTACATTTTCTGCTTATGTAACCACTTCTCACGCGTTGCACTCCGTCTACTTCATCAACGGTTCAACGATAATTTTTGACACATTTCTTACTGTTCAATGATGAATAAGAGTGCTATGCGAGGTGGTCAGTTAGATAAACCAACAAACGTAAATTCGCTATTTCTACGGTATATTGATGACTGCTCAATCGGTTCGAAACTTTTCCTAGTTGATTG
>NW_008772790.1:0-351 GCF_000715545.1 Opisthorchis viverrini
CCGTTTAGTGTTTTCAATCAGTCTGAAGGTGCAGCGGAGCCATCTGAGTTTCTGTTGATCCAAGTGATCTTTTCTAGTTAAAAAATAAACATTTTTACTAGGGATAGTCCTACTCGTTGAACTGTTACTTATTATTCGGCCTAGTTTATGGAGATCAGAGTCCCCTGCCTTTCTCACCTTTCCGGGTTCTGGCCCCGCTTAGAGCTATATTAACGTGACGTCAGACATACCCTTGAGGTGTATATTATTGGTAACATTCATGATGTTATATACAAACATGAAAGTTTTAGAGCGTTCCTTAATTCCGGGAGCGGAGCCCGCCTTCGCTAGTTTCGTACATCGCACATCAAA
>NW_008772791.1:0-351 GCF_000715545.1 Opisthorchis viverrini
GCACGATATCTGACCGTCTCATGTTTTATAGCACTGTTTTATAGTACTCCTGAGGAGCTCGCAATCCATGTTGCTTCCAGCTTTGTTTCTCTGCAAATTTAAGGCAACTGGTCTGTTGGTTGCCGGGAGCGAAAACTAAGTAAAACCACATCCCTAACGTCCACCGACGGACCGTTCAATCTACAATTCGGTGTAGTAACGTTATTTTGTCGACCATCCTCCAGAGTGGATCTGCTTTGGCACGCGATCGAACGGGACACAGTTCTCTTGAGCAAACTCCGTTTTATGGTGCTACGTCGGTAGATTTGGAGCAAATGCTCTAATAGTCCCAGAGTAAAGGGTCTGGCACTG
>NW_008772792.1:0-351 GCF_000715545.1 Opisthorchis viverrini
ATGCCTTGGGCGAACGCCCCGGAAGCACTTCGATCTCACGGGAATAAGAGGCTGGGAGTAATTCTTCCGTGATCCTATCAATGGCAAAGATGAAGAGGGCAGATGAAAGTGGACAACCTTGCCAGGCACAATTTCATGTAGTGAATCTAGGTGAGAGCACCTCTTAGACCTGCAAACTTCTATGCATTAGGGAGAACAAAGAATTTATGAGGGCGCTGTTGCCCCATAGAGATTGCCTTAGTGCCTGATGGCCCACACAATGAAAAGCAGCTTTCAAATCGACGAAGGCCACCACTATTGGTTGCTGGAGGTAGTCGGTTCTACGGTCCACAGAGTCAAAGGCAGCCTTCA
>NW_008772793.1:0-351 GCF_000715545.1 Opisthorchis viverrini
GACGTACATCATTTTTCTAATCCATTAAGTTCATGTAGATCTCCTAGGACCCACCGTTGAAAATCAAACTTAACGTAAATTAAATTAACTTGAAACCGTGCTCTGTCGTTTGCACATCAAATGTCTACCGTTCAGTCGTAAATCCATCTACCGTTCATGGCGTATCAGAGGACATTCAGCTTTTTACTGCTCAACTTTCTAAGAAAATTGTTCTAATAAACTTGTCCCTGAGCAGATACGTCTTCTTTTGCCCCAAACTAACACAGGCCCAAAATACTTGGGACTGTTCTATGCAGCAGTACGATCATCTTCGGCTTCGGCGCGAAGACCGTTTCACCTGATCCGCCTTGT
>NW_008772794.1:0-351 GCF_000715545.1 Opisthorchis viverrini
TCTTCATTTTGAAAATCGTCTATCCGTTCCTGACCCTCTTTCGGTTACCTAAACCATCGCCCTTAGGCTTCACAAACCGCATATATAAGCGTAATTTCCAGCGAGTTTGCTGTACATCCGTGAGGCCATAAGAGTCCAAAAAGTCAGTATACCGTAAAGTACGACAAGGCGGGTCTGGCGACTGACGGCAATGAGCTTCATCGCCATGCGGAGTTTGTCACAGTTAATGCGGCAACTGGGGTTGCGGAATATGTGGACTAGGAAAAGGTGTCTTTAGAAAAATTGATAGGGAGAGGCAAGTCATGGTGTTAAAGCCAAACACCGATTACGGACGTGATATGCCGTTACTAA
>NW_008772795.1:0-351 GCF_000715545.1 Opisthorchis viverrini
TGGAGTGTGGTTTTTGGTCCAGCAATCTGTTGAATACTTCAGACAGTCATGTGGCCACTGGTAACTGGCGGAAACCTCCCTCTGAATCCTTGCGCCTGAAATGCTACTGCCAAACCACGAGCATGACTTTTACCAGATATTTTATATACTTTCAGATATTTCTGCGGAAAACGTTAACCTCATAAGCCTTTTGTTCTCTCAATGGCGTAGTTAGATGAGTGCAGAAGGGTCTGACACCTGGCTTTTTTGTTACTAGCCACAGGCTGCAAATAGTGGACCACGCGTGCTCCAATCGATTTAATCTTGACAGATGAGCTAACTAGCCTCGTTCCGGATGAGGTGGCTTTCAAA
>NW_008772796.1:0-351 GCF_000715545.1 Opisthorchis viverrini
GGTAGACGGTGTTTCGGCATGTGCTTCGACATGGATGAGTCAATGCAGTCGGTGGTGCCAGATGTTCTCCTCGGTTGAATTACCTGTGCGCAACCAAATACTTGTCTTCTAATCAACTCGTTACTAACATACTAAAGCTGATACGTCGATCGTCATCAGGACCAGTAGCGGAGTAACGCTTGAGTACAGAAAAAGAATGAGACACTTTTGAGACTAAATGTGGCTCAGAATTCACGTTCAAGCTATCCGTTGAAGGCCAGCATTCTGGATTGGTGGTAGTAGGTGTCCAAATGAATTGCTGTCCGAAGAGTTGTGCCCAGCTGTCTAAACGTTGCGCTCTGCTGCATATCA
>NW_008772797.1:0-351 GCF_000715545.1 Opisthorchis viverrini
CATTGATGAGTGGTCACAAACAGAGTGGATCTTGCCATGGTGTGGCGATTTGTGTGCCTCCATGGCCCAATGAGCCACATTGGGTGGTGTTCGCGCGGTACTCGGAACGTTTCTCACAACAGGTTGGGGTTGGAACATGTATGCCGACTTGCTCTATGAAAATGGTAATGCACTAACACTCTTCGCCAAACACCGCTACCTTGCGGCTGGGCTTCTGAGCCAATGGCTTTGGTCGAGCACCCTAATGGTCCACCTGTCTAGATCAGGGCGCCTGGGCAGCATCCCAGCCCATGTAGAATAATGAATCCCACGATTACCAATAATCTCATGACAGATCGGCTGTCGCGTTGT
>NW_008772798.1:0-351 GCF_000715545.1 Opisthorchis viverrini
ATAGATAGATAGATAGATAGATAGATTTAGTAACTCTCCCTGTAAATTTCACACGTCATAAATTTTTCAAGATGTATTCCACAAGCACCGATTTTGGCATCTTTGTCATGTCACTTGCTAGAGTGAGGTTCGAACACCTACGTCTTTGGGTATTGTCTAGTCCATAATCTTCTTTTTTAAATCTCGATGTTCCCCCGATTTTGGTACTCCGTTCCTCTTCATGGCTCCACTGAGACCTCGGTTTGGCTAAAGAAATGACTCCGTGGGTGTCAATTAGCGCGTTAAACCATACGCCGGGAGTGCTATTCATTCTACACCGCCAAATAGCGGACTACTGTACTCTGTCAATCA
>NW_008772799.1:0-351 GCF_000715545.1 Opisthorchis viverrini
AGGGGGGGGGGGTTATTCTTGTGCCTGGCTAGGATGAAAAATTTTGACTTGACTATTTCGTAAAAGAGATTGTCTGAAACCTGTTTTGTAGGCTGATGGATGTAACACCCTTTTATAAGATCCATGCCAAAATATACCTGTTACATTGTTGCAATTATCAAAAGTCTAAGATCATCTCCTGGGCTTTCCATTCGGTATTCCTTGAAATTATTTGGCCATGTAGATTTAGTTGGTATCCGCTCCTCAGTTATATCAGGTACTCGGTCGGATGCCTTTTGTTATCCGACTTTTCGATTCTGATTGAAAAAATGCGATGATGAACAGCAGGCTATGGGTCCCACTACCCATTGA
>NW_008772800.1:0-351 GCF_000715545.1 Opisthorchis viverrini
CGCTGCAGAAGCCTTTGTTGCGTAGCCGGAAGTGACTGGAG
The DNA here is from genome assembly GCF_000715545.1 of Opisthorchis viverrini. Lineage (NCBI taxonomy): Eukaryota > Metazoa > Platyhelminthes > Trematoda > Opisthorchiida > Opisthorchiidae > Opisthorchis > Opisthorchis viverrini. Next base: position 42 of record NW_008772800.1, read on the forward strand.
ACTGATTAGGCGGCCAACTCAACTATTGTGCCTGCAATTTTTCACGTACCAACGGAGTAATACACAAGATCGACTCATTGCCCACGTTTTCCGGGTCTATTTTGTTCTTGTCATTCAGCGACTGTCGTACACCTGAAAGGCACAAGGAGAGTTTATAATGGGGTGAGGAGAGAGAAAAAGGCATGTGGAAAATAAGAGATAGTAGACGTCAGCGGAAGTCTGTTTTCGCTCACCTGGCCCGCTGATTGCCGCGAGTAAGGCGACTCGATTGATGGCACCACGTGACGGCCGGTATGTCATGAATGTATTG
>NW_008772801.1:0-351 GCF_000715545.1 Opisthorchis viverrini
TTAGTAGACCATGTGTTGAAAAAGGTCCACTCAATTACCTACCATCTTTGATAGATGCGTGATTGGCTGCAGTATGTAGGGCCGTTGCTCCTTCAATGCCTTTTTCGCCCAGCGACAGTATGGAGAGCTACTAGTGAAAACAACTATTTTTTACGTGTCAACGCAAATCTGATATGTTTTTCTTGGTAATTCTAGCCGCCGCTATCGCCATCCTTTTGTGCAATCGATAAAGTGTGCAATGGAGCTCAGATAAGAGGCTTTTATCATTGGATAACACGAATCCATCCACGAATTTTTGGTAGGGCCATTCATTCGAACAGTCTTCAATGCCGCCTGAAAGTGCACAGCTCC
>NW_008772802.1:0-351 GCF_000715545.1 Opisthorchis viverrini
CAAACAATGAAAAATATCGGCATGGGAGTCCGCAATGCTACACATTTAAAATACGTTCGCAAGTTAGACTGGTGTGAGTAAACACTGAGATGAACAAATTCCACTGAGATTCCCATCCAAGGTGCACAAATCACTTCAGGTTACGATTGTTCCTTCGTTCAAGGCGAACATCTACAGAGTGGAAGAATTCATCAAATTGTCGCACGAGTTTAATCGGATGGCGGCTTACCGACTTACAGAAGTCTTAAGTTCGTTTTTTGTTTAAAAATTTAAAGGTTTTATTCATAACGACAAAATGAAATTTGAGGTCTCCTGGTTATTTGCCTGATAGCAAAATCAGTTATCGTGATT
>NW_008772803.1:0-351 GCF_000715545.1 Opisthorchis viverrini
GAAGGACTGAATCGCAATGGAACATGAGAATCGCTCTTCAAAGCAGATGTAGCTGTGGTACGACTGACCCGATTTCGGTAAGTTGAAAATCTGGCCGGTGCCGCGGAAGTGTAGGATGTACGACAGGTGTTCCACTGGGTCTCTATCTTCCCTCGTGAAGAATTTCGGCGTTACCAACCATGGAGAACAAGAAAGTCAAGACAAAGGCCTCTAATGATACTTGAATAGCAGAAACTTTATCCCACCCTTCTATGTCAGCCACTTGTTCCACAAATCTAGCTGTGCTTCCTTTTTATATATGTGCATACCTCTCAGCTTGTTTGTCCGCTCCGCTTATGACAGGAATTACAA
>NW_008772804.1:0-351 GCF_000715545.1 Opisthorchis viverrini
AAAAACCATCTGGCGTACTTCGGGATTACTGATCTGATGTTCACACCAAACCCGCGCAAGGCTTCAGAGACACCGATGATCAAACATAAAGGGTCTCCGAAGATCTTCCAAACGCAGTGGCCACATCTAAAATCCATAAATTAGGACGTGTCGGACCGCGGCATTTTTACCTTCAGTGTCAAACTAATGTCATGTGGGCGACACGAATATCGGAGGTTGGCAAACGCTGAGCTGGTCTTCCGAATTCTCGGAGAGATTTTGGCTTTCGCCAGTCTACCGGGACTTGTGCGGCTATCCAGATAGACGAAGTTATCCATCACACCGATCGGTCCATCTGTAAGCATGAGGCAT
>NW_008772805.1:0-351 GCF_000715545.1 Opisthorchis viverrini
GATAAGATCAATCAGCCGTCTAATCCCGCACTCAGGATAGGCTGTTCGCTTCCGTTTGGCAGATACTTGTTATGGCAACTGGAAGTTGTCCTTTTGGACACTCCCGTTATGGAGCACATTTTAGGTGCAAAACAGTTTCGATACTGAGATGCATCGTACGATATTCGGATTCAAACACTTCAATTTAATCGGCTGCTTCTATCGGGGCATCGAATTCAACAGTTTCTCGGAGGTGTATTCGGCGGTTCATAATTCATCAACTATGAATAGAACGCACTTCTAATAAACTAACGGAATTCTGTAAAACCTATGGACACACCGTCATTGTCATAGAGTGCGGATGAAAGAAAT
>NW_008772806.1:0-351 GCF_000715545.1 Opisthorchis viverrini
CTGTGATGAGCCTCTACTTGACATGGCGTTTCCCACCAATGCTTTCTCCCCGTTTAGCCATAGTACACAGGATACAAAAATCCTCGTTCTACTCCGATGCCTAAACGGTAGCTACCATCTTATTTGCTTGCTTGAATTGCACCGTGGAGTGGCTGGTTGCTTGTTAGAAATGACAGTTGCTTTTCACCTGGCTCCCTTCTCGACCGGTTGTAAGACCTAGCGGCTGGAGTTATTTAATAATGCATAAACCCCAACTGACGGCTTGACACCCTTCTCAGTGGTTTGAGCGCGGATTGACTGATCGAAAAATCCGCGGTTTGAGCCCGACCTCTGCCTCTCGGCTTCCACTGT
>NW_008772807.1:0-351 GCF_000715545.1 Opisthorchis viverrini
TTGAATTTAAAATTTAAATTTAAATCTAAAAAATGCAAATTCAAAAAGTGAACAGGTGGATGAGAGTGATCTAGTGTTATCCTATTGCAAAATCGGAGCTGCCTGTATCCCGAAAATTCAACGGGAAAATTGGAGAGCGACCAAGGTCATAATTATGAGTGACATCTTGCAAAGTCTCTAGCCAAGCGCATGAAAGACACAAACGGCATTTTTGGGAGGCAGACCGCACTAACCTTACTTAATATCTTCACAATATTTTTCCAACCCTTTCAACAAGCCACTTTACAATTTGCGCCAGGAGGCGCGGTGAACAACACTGATTCCGTTCGGCGGTATTTCGGCTTCTATGGC
>NW_008772808.1:0-351 GCF_000715545.1 Opisthorchis viverrini
TTTACCTTCTTTGGGCTCATCAAGTGAGCGCAGCCCTCGAAGTTCCGTGAACTGAAATTGGGCGCAACTTTACAGATTAGTCTGAAGACTCAGCGAAATACCAGCGGAATTTCACGCTTTTTGTATTGTCACGGGTATCCATCGGGGTGACCTTCAATTCCTCGTCGACTGCCTAGCTTCACCGTCTTCGTTTACCTTCAGGCGCCGACGTAATCAGCTCTAGTGGACCAACATCCACCGGGAACGTCATTTGAATGAATAGCCAACCAATCGGGTGACCCAGTTGTTGGGGACAAACACCCAGGTGGACTAGTTTACTAAGTCACTAACACATGACTAATCTGAAGGTAA
>NW_008772809.1:0-351 GCF_000715545.1 Opisthorchis viverrini
TGGCTGGAACTTCGTTCCACAAGGTGAAAAGTAATTCAACGCAAGTCAATGCAAAGAAGACACGAGGACTGGGAGCATCGCTAGTTGCGTGATCTTACAATATTTGTCGAGGTCGCTAGTCACTGATGTTCAATAAGATGACAGGCAGCAGAAAAATATAGTTTATTGTTCACCCCATCGTTTTAGGTATTGAGGGAACCAGTCACGTCTTAACAGCATCCACAGCATATCAGTATTCAAAGCTGGCGTTTAACTGTCGTAAAATCCTAGTTGATTTGAGAGCCTTGTTGTGACGAAAAGAAAGAGTGGATTGGGAAGCGACAATACTAACCTACAACAGTCATTCCGAGG
>NW_008772810.1:0-351 GCF_000715545.1 Opisthorchis viverrini
CATAAACACTAAAACAAAACAGGATTGAGCGATTGGTTGCTGTCCATGCACTGTTCAAGCATTGGTTGTGTGAAGCAGCAACGGATGAACCAACTTGGGAACATCCTGGTAACTGCCACTGTCCCATCTGATGGATAAGCGTAGGCGGAATGAATGGCCAACGGACCGAATTCCTCCTTTACAACTCCTACGCGGACTGAGTAAAGAACACCAAGAAACAACATCATAGTCGGGAATTTAACCCCAAATTGATACATATTTACCAATAGGGGTTACATGTTCAAGCTGGCGACAAGCTTATTCAGGTTACTTGTGACTAGTTCCATACTTATTTAAGCAATCTCATTTGAG
>NW_008772811.1:0-351 GCF_000715545.1 Opisthorchis viverrini
GTCTAACTTCAAAAATGAAAAGTGGTAATATTATTCGTAACAAGTTAGCATCATCTCAACCGGCGACTTCGAATAGGAGAATGAAAATTAGATCAAACTTGGATTATCCTCAATAGCAACTCCGTAGACAGTATACCGATTACCAAGTGCAAAATAGAATTGGACCATTAGATCCCGTCGTTGGCCCACATTTATTTATAAAAGGGCTTCATGACCTCGCAGTATGTTAGCATCTCTGCAAATGCAAGTTATTCCACCTTCTTGAGGCCATATTGAAGCCATTATGTTTGGTAGTCTGCTTGACATGTGTCAATGGTTGACCTGCTAGACTCGACACCTTCAACCGGATTC
>NW_008772812.1:0-351 GCF_000715545.1 Opisthorchis viverrini
TCCATATTGGATGACGAAGCTTTGGAATGAAGCTGGCCTGAGCAGAATTCCAACCTTAAATTCCCTCGGGCTTAACGGTGATGTCAATCAGGTGGACGACTAGACTCTCGTCTGTCGACATCAGAATCCTCATCCATCCAGGCTGATGATTAAAAGGAAGGTTAGCACAAACAGCTTTCTAACAACATAACCAAGCAGTGAGGAACAACATATGGTGGGGCGAAATGCACTCATCTTCAAATAAATTCGGTCCTAAACGGAGACCCAACTGAATACCAGAGGCATGCCTCGTCTATGACATTCTTGACTTGAACATTCTGCGTAAAGGCGCCTTTATTATTTTGTAGGCAC
>NW_008772813.1:0-351 GCF_000715545.1 Opisthorchis viverrini
TTGAGTTTTCCAAGTAATCACTCTTTGTAATAGTTTCATTTTGAGTTTGGGGTTGTTAAACATTTCCACTTTGTTTCCTATAAACTAATTTTAGTTTAGCGAATGGATGCATGAGTGCTTGGAGGGTGTCTGGTGTTTTACAGTGAACATGAAATGCTTTACCAAAACCTGCATTACACCATCCGTTGCGGTCAAACTTCGCACTGAACGGAGTGACATCATCTGTAAATGCAGTGTGGTTTTCCCTCCAGAAACTCATCTGGACTATACCAGTGGAAAGAAGAAGGTAACCGCTGCGTAGTTATTTATCAGAAAATGTCACCTGAACAGTTACAGACTATTGGATGGGGA
>NW_008772814.1:0-351 GCF_000715545.1 Opisthorchis viverrini
TATGAAGTAGAGTTGAATTTGCTACGAGAATAGTCTGCTTGATGGCGACTTTTAATCAGCCACTGCTCTACATGAGAAGATTGACCAGCTAGCCTTCATTCACTGGCGTGTTAGAAGCTGGAGGCGATACCTCTAAGTTAACATTGTTGTCACATCTTTAGGCCTGACACACTGAACCTCTAGCGTCATAAAGTAGTAATGACACACCAGCACGACTCACAGTACCTTGATTCCTTTTTCTCCTTTCGTCTACTCCTATGACGTAAATCTTTGGCCTTGAACATTGCCTCTCCGCTTTCAATAAATTTATTATAGTAACGACTAAATTTATTATCTCCAGGACTCATATTT
>NW_008772815.1:0-351 GCF_000715545.1 Opisthorchis viverrini
GAGTATGGATGTCTTATACCATGGCAAAGTGTCCAATAGGAGGCGATGAAATGATCGGATCTGTAACGTATAGATTTCCGGAACAAATCAGCAATTTTGAAAGTTGACTTGGCAAGCTTCTTAGACAGATGGATATATAAATAGGAGGTAGGATATGGCCAGGAGCCTAGACAAGTAAATCCAAAGTCCATACATGTTTAGGAACATAATCACGTGATAGCATGGGTCAGGAATTGGGTCACATAATTATAACTCTAGTCAACGGATCCCAACAATACTAGAGCTCACACGGATGCTTAGGTGATCAACAAACCCACGGGGCCTACCGCATAATACTGCCCGTCAAATCAG
>NW_008772816.1:0-351 GCF_000715545.1 Opisthorchis viverrini
CTCCTTCCGCCTTAAATCTCGACCAATCTTGTAACCTGGTCGCTTAGCCTGACGGAGCTTCTGTACTACATCCGAAGCGTTGCCCAGGAATAAATTTAAACGTTGCTACCACACATTTTCTCTGTACGAATCTGCAGATATTCTTCGATTCCGCGTTGTTATGTAGGTAGAGCTAGGTAGTTGGTGATGAGATTTCCACAGAGTCTTAGTTTTTCTTTGAACCGGTCTTTAGCATTCTTTTCGAACATGGGATGCTACTAAATACATAGGAGTGTTCACACCAAAGAGGGAGAGCTACTGAACTCGAGTTTTTCTCGTCAAGAGTGCATATGCAATGGCCGTGCCGGGGTT
>NW_008772817.1:0-351 GCF_000715545.1 Opisthorchis viverrini
ATGAAGCACGAATGTGCTGTTTGTAAGCGTTGGTTTGAAGATCCTCGTAATTTGAAACGTCACTCCGCTGTTCATACAAAAACAGCGACATTTCGTGTGTGTTTTGGGTGCCAAGCCATGTTCGCAGTCTGAGAATCTTCAGCAACATCAATGCAACAACGCTTAACAGCAAATAGTGTCCACTTATGTTGCAAACCCGCCTATCGGGGATGATGGTTCTAACCAAAATTGAATGCTTTGTTTTAACAGTGACCATAACATTCCGATCGATGATCAAGTTGTCCAAACCGTTGTGTAGCCATGAACTGCCATCTTCAACAAATCTTTGGTGGGCTGTTCTTACAATTACAA
>NW_008772818.1:0-351 GCF_000715545.1 Opisthorchis viverrini
GTTTCGACGATATATTTTAATATTTTCATTAAGCCTTTTCATTGAGAACGGTTGAGAACATCGACAATAAACTCTGATTAATCGTTAAAATGGAACCAAGCAATTTGCACACGATTAACTTACTTTTGCCAGTCAAACGACCAGTCACAAGGGAAAAGAACTGGCCTAGTTAACTGATGATCCCTCTTGATGGAAATGTGTCCCAGAAATACGTCCAATGCCAAGCATTCCTAACCATGCCAGGGTTTTCGGTTTAACTTGGCAGTTCGCCTGCGGTGAGTTTCTGGGTCACATAAATGCTGTCAGGGTGAAATATTGTTTTGTCACCTGAAACTATTCAGGAAATCTTTG
>NW_008772819.1:0-350 GCF_000715545.1 Opisthorchis viverrini
TACGTGGAATTGTTTGCGGCTCAGCCCAAACGGTATATGGAATTATTAGTTATGCATAGTAACAGGTCAGTCCCAAAACGGATAAACCAGAAAGGTCGAGGAATCAGTTACTCCAGTGCATACTCTGCGCAACTTCATGTGATTTTACAAACGGCTCCTAAAAAGAGGTATTCTCAGCCCAACCTCTTCATAATCATTATTTTTGGGCTTGTCGGGCGAAATAGGGTTGCGTATCCACATGGACGAATTGGTCGGATTTGCACCATGCGACGACGTCCAAAATTAGTCAGCAAGATAGCTGACCAACAAACCGACCAATAAACTGATTTGTACATTAACGAAACACACTC
>NW_008772820.1:0-350 GCF_000715545.1 Opisthorchis viverrini
TTTTTTTAATTTTTAAGACTACTTGGTTCTTTTAAACAACAATGACATAATTACCAAGAAACCAGGTTCGGTGTTCCAGAACAATATGAAAACAAACCTAGAGCCTAAGGAGTTTTCAAATATCTGTAAGTCAGTTGATCTCTGCTTTGAGGTTGGCCCAAAGGTCCCAAAAATGCTTCCGTTGCTACAGCCGCGGTTAGTAACCATACGTTTCTATACATTCACAAAATGTAAGCAGAAGCCGACCATCTGGGACTAATTTGTGCTGTGAGGTAAACCAGGGCAAGCCAGCACATACTCATCATATGTTAACCAGCGGTGCGCTCTTTTTCCTGTGCTAATTTTGATAC
>NW_008772821.1:0-350 GCF_000715545.1 Opisthorchis viverrini
GAGATTCAGCTGAGTTCCAGGTGAGTGTCCCGTCAGAACGAAATCGGTATTCAAACGAGTGCATTTTGCTGAGGTCATGTATCCTTTAAATTTTTGTTATAATGAGGGTCAAGCTGAAAGATTCTGGTTGCCTAAATAGGGTGTGAAACATGGAGATGATTCTTCAGTTTCGAAGGGGAAAACAGCTTTCGATGCAAACAGAAGAAACGTTGTCATGAGTAGACATCGAATGACCTTGGAGAACTTAATTTTTACCAACAACGGAAGCAATAAGTGACGAACACTACTAAGGTTGCTATCAAGAAGAGTAGGCATGGTCGGTTACCATAACATGAATCAGCTGTAATTCC
>NW_008772822.1:0-350 GCF_000715545.1 Opisthorchis viverrini
TCTAACCACTTGAGCCATCTCGCCCAGTCGGTAGAGCATGGTACTCGGAAGAGACAGACTGGAGTAAGTTCAGGTTCCAACTACAGCGTAACATGAGATTGTACAAACTGCTTGATACTGCATAAAACAAAGTTAGATGTGTTGTAACAGAATTCGCAACGTTGAGGCATGCATATTTAAAGACAGTGGAAATCTGTAAAGATAGTATGCCAGCTACTACTACCTGGTCAATTGGACCAGAGTGAACAATGCTCCTAGATGTCGCAAGGTATCCAGAGTAACTAAACTGAATGAAACCCGGTCACTAAAACATAAGATGGGTGTTTCGACCATATCATGTGGAGTGTTGA
>NW_008772823.1:0-350 GCF_000715545.1 Opisthorchis viverrini
CCGTGGCTTCTGCGCGGATGTCACTTCCACCCTAGCTGCAACAGAAAGAGAAGCCATCGTTCGTTGAGAACATGAACGCATGTCGTGTGTTACAGATCAACTGAACCACATGTCTAGACGAGTTCAGTTGTTTTGCTTCCGTACTGTAAAAGGAATTAGTGACAGAGAATCCAATTGATGGGTTTGTTGTTTGGCCTGAAGACTGAGAACCCAGTCTATCACACACTTTCAATTTTCCTCATTAGACAACCTGTTTTGAAGTAGAACACCGAGAGTTGGGGTGTGAACGCAGGATTAGTGTTGCCGTTGCTGTTAGTGCGGTATCTAAGTTAGCACATTCAAGCTCATAT
>NW_008772824.1:0-350 GCF_000715545.1 Opisthorchis viverrini
TCCGAATGGAGCGATCTCCACTGTATGGTAATTTGCTGCAGCCTGCTTGGTTTTGTTTCGAGTCTCTGTGAGTTACAGAAGTACGTCATTTGGGTTGCAGTAGAACAGAGCAACTCATCAGTTTATCACTAGACCATTTGGGCACGCCGATTACATTTCTTGGGAGTAGAATGCCGAAAGCGGTGGCCGAAAAGGAAAGAAATAACCGCCTGTGTTTCGACCTGATATCTTTCCATCATAATCTTGAATTAGGTACGGATATTGGCAAAGTGCACAACAATCTGACCACACTTCCCAAAGTAACGTCAGTTTGGCTTGGTGTTAACAGCAGTTGCTTTTGGACCAGCGGT
>NW_008772825.1:0-350 GCF_000715545.1 Opisthorchis viverrini
CGTGCTACGTATATCAGTTGACCAAATTCCTCAAAACGTTCATTTTGCGGAACCACGCGAATGGTGTAAGCTAGCCAAGCAAGTTCAACCAATGACTAAATAGTAAAGAATGAAAGCCATTCACAACAAACCAAGCTGCGTTGGGCTCTGGCGTCAACATATGTGACCGGTCGCTAACTCAGTTAAGCCGTGCATACGACTCATTGTTTTTATTTCACACATCCTTCATCAGTCTTTTCATCTGAGAGTCAAGTGAGTATTCTGTGTATACGCAATAATTCATCAGCTGTTATATCGGTTATTTTCCTTTCCAGATTATCGGTGGACCGATTTACGGCGATTGCCAGCCT
>NW_008772826.1:0-350 GCF_000715545.1 Opisthorchis viverrini
TGTGTGTGTGTGGCACACAACAACGTAGACAAGTAATAGATCATCAAAAATGAACTTGTGGTTTCCACTTCAAAGCCTGAAACACTGCTTCGTAATTGTGCAGAGTTTGTCGTTTACCGTGATTTCCTTGTCCGTTGATGGTTTATTAACACCACTCGGGGAGCACACGACTACCACACCACTGGAAGCTCCCAGATTACCGCTGCTAAAGAACCAAACGCACATATGCCTGAGCAGTATGACAGGTCTACTCAAAGCTTCACGTGCGGAAATTCAGTCGCATACAGCAAGTGCTGTAGGCGATATGCACATCACGCATGCCACATATCCATGGTTTTTAATAACGGTGT
>NW_008772827.1:0-350 GCF_000715545.1 Opisthorchis viverrini
TTTTCGTCAACCTTGTGTTCTACTTGAACTTTATTTGAACAGATTTCGACGACCACACTTATTTTCTGGGTTCCAGGTAGTTCTCACCTTTTTCGGGGTGCCATCCAGACAATTATGACTACTGCGTTGCAGAAGTGCATTGAGGTAAGGACAGGAGGCGAAACGGAATCAATGACATTAAGCCCCAGTGGAGGAACTACTTTGACAAACCGTTTTTCTAACTTTTGTTTGCTCGGGTGGGCATTTTCCTATCTTTGGCCTACCTATTTGCTTATTCAGTTGAATTGTGACTCAGACGTTCCTACTGCTCAACGTGTTTCGGCCCAATACTGTCCCATTCTATTGCCGAA
>NW_008772828.1:0-350 GCF_000715545.1 Opisthorchis viverrini
GTGGTCTGAGGGCAGTAATACGTCAGTCCTGACTATGGTTCTGCTGTTAGTGAGAATATTGCTGTTCATGACGATGATGATAGTGATGATAATGATGGTTCATGGAGTCCGGTTCATTAGTCTAACCTTTCAGAGGATAGGCGGCTGGATAGTTTAGTAAGTCCTTGCTCAGTAGCGAAACACGCAATAGGCTGACGATCTGGCCATATACTTGCCCATTTTTCGAGCTGAGTTGAAGATATGAATTCAGGGTCCTTGAAATTTTTACCATTACGATAACCCACCCGTTTTTTCCACAGGGAACAATGGTGATTTCCGTAACTGTAGCTTGAACCAATTAATTCTCCAAA
>NW_008772829.1:0-350 GCF_000715545.1 Opisthorchis viverrini
ACTCAAGAATGAAGTTCCATTCCTATAACTCGTACGGCGACGATTGTGTGGAATACAGTTGTAAAGTGATCCTAATGACTGACACCCTATTGGTAGATCATAAACGTTCCTCAGAGGTCTAACTCCGCACCTGAGATCTTTCAACGAATTACGGGCGCTGTGCTAAGCGGTTCACGATTCACAATTTCGTGTATGGATAGAGCTGGTTCCTCACCAAATGGTCCCGGAACAGAATACAGTGTGACCAAATTCTCATTTGTACTCTTCATTACGGATTCGTTCTTGAAACAAAAGTATACATTTAGAAAAAAGACGAATTATATATCTTGGCTTTATCGTAGCATCCGAGT
>NW_008772830.1:0-350 GCF_000715545.1 Opisthorchis viverrini
GTTGTGATGAGGACGGGTAGTCGTTCCAAGCGTTCGTCTTTTTGGTGCTTAACGTGGATGTCAAATGGATTACCTCCCAACAATTCCTTGAAGTCGTTAACAGTAAGTTGAGTAATCCGTGGTTCCTCCATAAGGGCCAGTGTTTTGTTTAGCAAATTCATCAAAAAGAACTGGCTGTGATCTCCCGATCGTTGGACTGTTCCGTAGACATAATTCTCCGCTACAAGTTTCACAAATAAAGTTTTACCAGTTGTTGTGGGTCCTTCGATGACGAAGGCGTTTTTTCTTGTACACAATTTGTTCATCACGGCTGTGAGGGAAACCAACAGTTCGCGCTTGTTGATGTGGTT
>NW_008772831.1:0-350 GCF_000715545.1 Opisthorchis viverrini
TGATGATGATGATGATGGTGATGTAACATTGTACCTACGAGGAACCCAGATAATCAATACCAAGGCATTGGAAAGGGATGATAGTGATCTGTGCAGACTAGGGGGCAGTGAATTCAGCGTTTATTAAGAAAGGTGCTAATGTTCATGACAATACCCAACACTGAAAAGATTGGGATTGTTATCAATGACTTGGCAGCGAAATGTGAAAGCTGTTGCCATCAAACTCAGCTGCGCTTGCTATCGCTATCTCTCCGAATGGGAACCGCGAGACGCGCCATATCACTAGTCAAAGACACTGTCAGACATGGACCAGTCGAGCTCTCAGTGGCTCACGTACATTCAAGCTATTG
>NW_008772832.1:0-350 GCF_000715545.1 Opisthorchis viverrini
CTGGGACCAGAGATGCAGGAAAATGCATGGTTGGCAATTCTTTATGCCAAAAACATGCGCTACAACGAAAACATTCCCTAATCCATGTTGAGCCCTCCTCCAACTTTTTCTGTGCGCTGAAATCTAATTTTCCATCCAGTCACTCCTCCATACTTTTTTTGCATGCACACCTGCAGACGCCTAGTTAACCGGACTTTGTTTACCAGAGGCGCTCCCTACAAATTTTCCTCAGTGTCCAAACTCATCGGAGGCAGAATTAATGACTAATCAATTAAAACGGTTTGCTTGCCACTGGACCCACCATTAATATTGACAATACAGGCAGAATACATTAAAAAGTTCAGCTTTTG
>NW_008772833.1:0-350 GCF_000715545.1 Opisthorchis viverrini
ACAATTTTTATGAGTTTTTCGTGAAAGGTTGGCCTCATATGGACGTCTTAGCTGCAAGAACTGTGTGATTTACCATCACAGTGATATCTCCTTTGAGAGATGTCGAATCAAAAAGTACACCCCGAAAAGACAATCTTCCGAAAAGCTCTTCCAAATATCTTCCGAATTATCCTGTTGATGGAAAGGCTTATGAGGAGGTATCACGAAAAGGTGGGAGCATATGACACACCAAGTGGATATACACTTTCTCAAAGCGTAGCTTTGTGCGTAGCTGCTCGTTGTGTGAACACTTCAGTCGTGACAAGTACTTTAGACTCTCGGATTTACATTCGGCCAGTTACCTATTACAA
>NW_008772834.1:0-350 GCF_000715545.1 Opisthorchis viverrini
AGAGAGAGATCAAATGAGGACATTTGCTGTCCGGTTGCGCTCAGCCTTCCAATCGCTTTCGAGGCTGTAGTATGCCAGCAGCATGTCAGTCACATGTCTAACTGGCTCCAATCGCTTGGCATGAACATGTCTATTGACATCTTATTGGATGATTGATATCTCTGACATCTCATTGGCTGATTGTTCTCACGTACTTTCCGGACAGGCTGTAGAGTCATGATTTGGCGGTTTTAGTCGGCAAGTGGGTATGAATCAGTCAGTCAGACAGAAGCCCTGTTAGGCCGACATACACTACGCTTATCCACCGTATGTTAAAATCCAAGTGTACTACTGAAATAGTTGCTCGCATG
>NW_008772835.1:0-350 GCF_000715545.1 Opisthorchis viverrini
CTCAGTTAGAAATCGGCAAACCTTATGATTCAACCACTCTGCACTTCATTCAGCGGAAGAATAATTTCACAATAATTCCAATTATGATGTCCTCGCTCGTTGAGTTGTTCAACAGGTATGACCACGTGATACGTTCTCTCCTGACTGAAGTTAAGGTGGAGCTCTAATCTGACCATGTGCATTTTGATCACACTGCTGCCAGTCCCTTTTGGCTGGGTGGTTATACGATCAAATTTCTAGCAAGCAGTCCGCGAGTTCGAACCTGCCTGAAGTTTCGAGCGATGCTCACCACTGTTGATCCCCAATGGGGTTGATAGGGCAGTTCAGTGCTTCTCAGCTTTTCAGCATAG
>NW_008772836.1:0-350 GCF_000715545.1 Opisthorchis viverrini
AAAAGTCGTATTCTAGGATAGTGGTGGTCCACCGCTGCAGTCGGTTGGCTGTGTATTTGGGTTAATGCTCTTCTGATCTGGATATACTCAGAAGTAGCTTCTGATTAGTCAGCAGGGTGAACCGGCCAAACTTACAGACGGTGAACCTCTGTACTGCAAATATATGGTTTAGGGCTTCTTATTCGATGTGACTATAATTTCGGTCGGTTGGAATTAGTCAACTGGCTATATGCGCGACTGATTCAGATTTTTAAGTTGGAAAAATGTGCGATAGCACGGTGTCAATAGCGTAATTGGATGCATCCGCTGCCATCGGGAATTGCCGTTAAGGATCGAAATACATGATAAGC
>NW_008772837.1:0-350 GCF_000715545.1 Opisthorchis viverrini
CAGATCAGCTGAGTTGACGAGTGGTGGTAAACGGTTGCCAATCAAGAGGTATTATCAAAAGATTGATTTGGATCTGTTAGACTTCCAGCTCTACCGAGAAACGTAATCTACCGTACGTAATCGCAGTTTCGTTAAATTTATTCACCCCTACGAACTGTCGACAATTGTAGCTGCCATTTAGATACTCTGAACCTGAAGAATAATTCCCCACTCACACCAGGCAACGAAAAGTCTCAAGCGCAGCCCGGATAGGACTCGCTGGTTGGTTTGTCCATGTGCCTTGAAATTCAACAACCCTTGTAATTTACTCACTTGACCGGAACGGTTTTCGCATCGAAGTGGGACATTAC
>NW_008772838.1:0-350 GCF_000715545.1 Opisthorchis viverrini
GGTGTCTCATACTAGTATGTAGTATGGAAACAACGGAATTTGATTATATAGTTTGACATCCTAGCATTTGCAGAAAGTTTGCTGGGCCATTGAACTCAAGGGACACAAGAGCCGCCGATTTCCCAGAAATATGGCCATTTATGAGCATGTTTGATTGACCAATCACCGCAGAAAGATGTCGGCTGTGGTTGCCTCACGTTCGCCCTCAGATCCCACCAAAAGGAGTAAAAACAAAACTTTTGGCGCTGAGCGAATTGGAAACCTGGCCTGATCTGTCACTGACTGCCGCAACTTCGGTGCGACAAAAGTACAGTGCGTTAACCCATGTGCTGAGCATCGTGTGCTATGCT
>NW_008772839.1:0-350 GCF_000715545.1 Opisthorchis viverrini
GATTAGTCTGGCTACGAATGAACAGTTCTCCACACCAGATCAGGCATAAATCTCCAATGATCAGGAGTTTGCTTCATTGTGACATTTGCACAGTGGCAAGTATGATACGTATGGCTGTGCAAGTATCGCAATAAAATAGCGAACACATCCCAGCAGGTACCTATGAGCTACGCTAAGATAGACATTATACCTCCGTACCAGTAGACTGAAGTGCCTGGGCCGAAAGAGCACCGGTGGTGACGATTTACTTGACGAAATGAAAGATGTTCCGATCAGTTTTTGATCGGCTAATGACGTTGATGCAGTCAATCAAAGTTGAACATTTTACTGAAACCAGCTGCACCGTGTAA
>NW_008772840.1:0-350 GCF_000715545.1 Opisthorchis viverrini
CGGAGAAACCCAGCAACCCCGTCTTGAGCATTTTCGTTCACATTTTGTTCACAGTTACGTAGTCATACTGCAGTCACACACTGTGTGATCACTCTGCTATCGTTAACCAGAGAATACCGGCCGGACCACCCCCGTTTTAGCGTGCTAGTGGCTGCCCTCTACACGGAAGTTGATACTAGATTTTTTCTAGCTTTTCATGTGGTTTATGCCTGACAGCTCACATCTACCCACTTTAGAAGCGCGTTTCTTCGCTTATGAACTACTATCTTGTTATAGAGCGGGGATGTGCAGTCGGTCATCCCTATGGGACCAAATTCGCCGCACAGAAACTACCTTCGTCGCAGCTGTGG
>NW_008772841.1:0-350 GCF_000715545.1 Opisthorchis viverrini
AGTTACATCTTGCACCCTGAGTTGGTTAGTGGTCCGAGGTCTAAGCAAAGCAGCTCCCTGTCTTCTAGATTGTAGGCTATAACATGTGCGACTGCTTTTTATGTAAAACAACTGGCCACTATTGCTCTCACACTGAACTCGCTTGGTATTTGCGTGTGAGGAACTCTGCTGCTCCAGAGGCCACTGCAGCCGGACGTTCAGTGATTGGCGTCGCCTAATTTACTGAGCGGAAGAATCCTTGTATGACTGATTACTTTTTGTTGATCACCTCAGTGTGACTCGTCTTCCAACGTCTTTGAAGGTCTCTCATAAGCACGGATTAGCTCCAAAATGGTTGCCGTGACAACCTT
>NW_008772842.1:0-350 GCF_000715545.1 Opisthorchis viverrini
TCGATCACAATAAAGCGAAGAATCTGGCAGGATGAACGCTAATAACACTAATTAGCAGTAGTATTTGGCCAAACACAAGGAGGATAACTCGAATTTCATCCTGAAAGATGGACCCAACAACTCTGTCTGGTCAGCGAATGACCACCTGTGCTTGTCCATCCCAGGTAGGCACAGAAAACAGTATCCCTTTCGGTGGCATCTGGTGCTGAAGAGGTCCCCCAAATGAAGTGGCTGTTGCACTACCGCACAAGCGTTTCCCACTGGGTATTTGTTGGCACCAAATTATACGAGCTATAGTTCTGAAACCACAGTTATCGCAGACCTGAAGGTATCTGCGCTCTGCTGCTTCC
>NW_008772843.1:0-350 GCF_000715545.1 Opisthorchis viverrini
ATTAGGACCATTTTGGTGACAAACACATTGCTAGATTTCTCCACGTCCCCTGTCTATTGGGAGCATTCAGTGGGAAGTCATGTGTTGGTTCTGCGTCTCTTCGACCATCTTGTGAACCATTTTTTGGAAAAGTCGTGATTAAGACACCCAATAAAAAAGTGGTCTTTAGTTGACGAAAGTGACCTCATGAGGAGACACATTTCTCCCTTCCGAAACTATTTCGACGTGGGAATTTTGGCACTTGAAATTAGGGGTACTGGTAACACCAGTTTTGTTACTTTCCTTTTGGCTGCGTTATTTTTGGTAACACAAATCTCAGCCTTAACAAGCCAGCATCACAGGTATCAAGT
>NW_008772844.1:0-350 GCF_000715545.1 Opisthorchis viverrini
AGCACTGGTATTTTGAGGATTTAATTCCATCCTTGAGGCGTTTCTTTGAATCGAGCACCAGTCGCGTTTTTTGTACTGGTCTATCGTCCTTGCTGGAACATCATTTGATCTAAGGATGCTGCCGAGTGCGCGGCGGGAGTCGCACACATTGGGTTTGTACTCTATAGCCATAAAAGTAGGCTACCAAAGGATTCTGGTAGATTTGTTCCAATGACATTCGAACTTCTCATTTCTCACACGATCTACGGTGGCGCTACTCCAAACAGACTATACACGATCATCTGACACATTAAATTTACGTCCACAACGTGTTCATGATGCGAAAACAAAGATTTCGTATTGACGATCAA
>NW_008772845.1:0-350 GCF_000715545.1 Opisthorchis viverrini
TGCATTTTCACCGTGATTCTTTCAAACCGAGGGTGCTGTGATGCTGCATACCTCAAACTCATTTAACCAAATGGTGGCGTCCAATTCAGTCATCCAGTGCCTGCTAATTTCCCTGAGTGACGGATAAGCAGCGTCCATGGTACCGACTATGTGACACAGCAGTTGGCTAGTAAACTTGCATTGAACATTTCCACTTTGATAGTCTTTCCTGAGAGTGAATTACTCGTCTCGTCACCATTCCTCCTAATATGGGTGGAAGCCCTTTTCTGGTGAATTGGGACGATACAAACACCTGGACACTCTGCATAGCGGCTTCTGGATTGCCACAGGTGCGCAGCCGGAAGCGAGTG
>NW_008772846.1:0-350 GCF_000715545.1 Opisthorchis viverrini
AACAGCAGTGGCCGACATGGACTTTATCCATTGGGCGGTGGCATGGCAAATAATTGGTAAAGTTCGAGTTAATGAGACTGATTGGGAACAAGCATCTTTGGCTGCTTGGACAATGGTCTGAGTGTTTCCATGCAAGTCGCGTCTTTTAAACCACGCGCGCTTGAAACCCTCATTTCGAGATATATGAAAATCGCTTCCACTTCGTAGCAATTATTCGTTCCAAAGACCACCCCGGTTGCAGTGGTTTTGTTTCCTTAGACAGATAGGTGGTAAATGATTCAAGTACAGAGTTTGTTGAGCAAGAATCGTAGGCGCGTGTACAATAAGATAGTTTATTAGGGATCAAAGTA
>NW_008772847.1:0-350 GCF_000715545.1 Opisthorchis viverrini
CTCCTTTGGTTATTTGCTTATGAGCTATGAGTATAGTCACCAATGTCTGGTGATTCATTTCAACCAATGCTCACTCAGTCCGGAAGAGTCAGTGAACTCGAAATGGCCTCACCGTTCTTTAATAGTGATAAGTTTAAAACATAATACGTTCGAACCGGTTAAGAAATCCTGAGCGTTGTCTGCGCACCTGAGTTAGAAGCATTTACAGAGCCTCGATGGAATACATTCAACGTGGTCACGTGCGGCCGTAGGACGTTAAACCAATAGAAAGTTCCAGAAAGGTTTGGAAAATAATCGATAGATTGGTAGTCTGTCAGTGAAGTCGGCAGTGAAGCATCGGTGTTGAACAC
>NW_008772848.1:0-350 GCF_000715545.1 Opisthorchis viverrini
GCAGCTGAGAGAATTGTGCGGATATTGGGCACCCAATGAGCCCGGAGAGGAGCAAAATTGGTTTTGTGCTTCCAAAGAGCTTTCATGGACCCTATTATTTATGCGTTACGTCTATACAATGAATCGGAATAGCTACAACGTGATACCATCCGATATATAAGCCGTCTTAGTGCAGCACATTCAGTTGTTCAAAGACATCCCAAACGATTTATTCGATGCAATCTCAGACGAGTCTCCTGTTAAAATCGAATTGATCTGTATATGATCGTGATTCACTAGTTACGGGCAATAACGGTTCGAGTAGAAATTGAGGTCGACAAAATTTTGTGGACAATGCCTATTCGACAGGC
>NW_008772849.1:0-350 GCF_000715545.1 Opisthorchis viverrini
ACCAAATTGATTTGCAAATAAGTATATTTGCCTAGATTCTCGTGGTTTGTTGTAACATTCATGAGTTTGCTTACGTCACACGAACAACTACCAAAGGGCAAGCTTTACACCTCACTCTTTACCTAAATGAATCCGTGGGCCAAACATTATAACCGCAGCCTTCAGTGCCCGCACACATAAAAAGGATTTGGCAGCTAATCGGTACGCCATTTTTGAGCACTGTGACGTGTTCTAGTGTCTATGTTCTGTCGGGACCACCACACCATTGTTCCCTGGCTCGAGCTGGACCGTTAGCAAGGGTCCGGTTCTTTAGTTGGCCTGTTCTATCTCACCGTATTAACTAGATGAAA
>NW_008772850.1:0-350 GCF_000715545.1 Opisthorchis viverrini
ATTACTTGGACATTTAAGTAATCCTGATCTCAAGCTATCCTTGAAATAAAATAGAGCAGATTTTGAAGAAATGGCTTACATCCAATTTGATTTCTTTACGTGGCGATATGTTATCCAATCAGCAGTGAGTGCAGATTTAACCTTTCTCTATGTACTTTCCTGTTCGAACTATGGATGTGACCAACTTGTAAGGAGCTTAAATGTTACGTTCTCTGTGAGAAGAATCAGTCCACCAAACTGCACAATCGAATTCAGCTTGCTTCAGGATAAGAAGGCGGTGTTGACGAACGACGTAATGAAATTAGACTAATTTAAATCTTCGATCCAGACTTAGGCATGTGAAACTTTCA
>NW_008772851.1:0-350 GCF_000715545.1 Opisthorchis viverrini
CCCTCTCGGCCCTGGATGAGTTGGGATGTCATCCGAAATTCTCACGGAAATTGTATTTGAACTTTCACCTGTATCATGCGCGTATATAATGGACCTATCATAAACCCTATCTATACCCTAATCTATCCCTTCTCTTCTGTGTTTCTCCTTTAAGGGTGATTATGGTGATATTAGCTCTCGAAAGGCGATTCGTGAACGAAACCATTGCAAGTCTTTCCAGTGGTATTTGGATACCATCTATCCGGAGCTGTTTTTGCCTACGAGAGCGCTTGCATCGGGAGATGTCAGTGTTTTTTTTCGATATTCAAGTTTTTTTGGTCTTGTCCTACTACATTTGCATCCTAAATGCT
>NW_008772852.1:0-350 GCF_000715545.1 Opisthorchis viverrini
TGACCAACACAAACTGTGTTTACTTTTATTTCTGTAAGCCGGAGGTTTCCATGTGTATGGAATCTGTCATTAATCGTTCCTTGCTTACTGGGTAATACGGAAATGTTTGCCTTTGTCACCTCTTTTCAAAGATTCCAAGTTTCTTAGTACAGATTCCAAAAAATGTACTTCACTGTGTTGTTTAGTAAAGTGTGGGCTTTCACATCAATACTGACCATTTGGGCGGCAGGCGACCGTGCAATAACCACTATCAGTTCATCGGACTTGAAGAAATGAGAAAACATTTTGTTTGTAGAAAGATGTTTTCCCAATTCTCTAAGTGAGTGTCCACCAACCAGCTTGCTTAAAAC
>NW_008772853.1:0-350 GCF_000715545.1 Opisthorchis viverrini
CAAACACTTGTGCACAGTCAGGTCCCCGGGGATCAAACCGGATTTTCAAACAGCGATGGCTGAATTATACCTCGCTCGAGGGGCACCTCCATGTTGGAGAAAGTGTGAATACCGCAAATGTGGTTCAAAACCGAGAGAGCGCCGGTGCGGATGGGTGTTTTATTGCGACAGGCTCGCCCAACCTTAAACGTAGCAACTACACACCGGCAGACATCCACATGGGTGGTTGATCTTTGATTTGACACAACACACAGACAGACTAGAAGTAGTTTTCTGAGTTTCTTGTTCCGGAATTTCGTCCAACCATAACTTCCTGTGTCATCTGACGCGTTGCGGACGAATTTCATCCA
>NW_008772854.1:0-350 GCF_000715545.1 Opisthorchis viverrini
AAACCTTTCACCTGAGAGAACATTCCCCTGGCATGTTTCGTCTCAGTAGAGGTGAAAACGTGGTGGGTCCCGAGGTGCATCTTTCGCAAATGTGGTTTTCGTAGCGGGACCATTAAGGGCAAAAATTGCATGTTAATTTTTTCTGCGTTTTTCTCAATCTTAGGTCTTTTATTTTGGGTGGCACAAGGCTTCATTTACGTTAGTCACTCTGACGCCTACGAAAACATTAGGTGAACCCACATTTTGCTAGTACAGTAAATTTCGAGTAAGCCAACTATCGTGTATCTGTGTCCGGCATTTTTGCATCATCGGGAGGTGCAACATTCAGGTGAGTTATTCATTGGACACAA
>NW_008772855.1:0-350 GCF_000715545.1 Opisthorchis viverrini
TAAGATCTGCTGATCATGACGATATCCACTGTTTTAGTCGAGTCGCATTTCTTCGACAAACAGATCTAAAACAGTTCACCAAAATCTAATAAGCTCGGACTGATCATATTCTCCCCCAAATCTATACATTTATTGGACCGAGCGGCATGAGAAGGCTACTTTGTTCGGCATTTTCTACTGTTGGATTTCCTTTAGACGGGACCGAAAGTCAGATATTGTTTGTCAAGGGCTTTTCCGGCCATCCAGATGATTCCAACAAGACTATCATAATCTTAGTAGATCACAACAAAGTCACTGTTCAACCCATCTGATAAAGGTCACCGAAACTGCGAAAAAGCTTTCCGAGCAAC
>NW_008772856.1:0-350 GCF_000715545.1 Opisthorchis viverrini
AAAAAAAACAGACTGGGGTAGTCCCTCCAAGAGAGAGGAGAGCACCGAAGTGGAGACCGGTCTTCCTTGAAGAACACCCTTCTCCAGAGAGATCCCGAACTTACTCTTCTTTTTCGAACTCTTCAATGGTTCTCGGGCGTCGGATAAAATCAATAGCGTTGTAGTTTCGGCATTAAGTACATAAATACTATGTCCTGAAGTCCGGGTGGGCAACAATGAATTAACCAAAAGAAAAAATACTGAATAATTAAAGGTGTTTTTTTCGCGTTGCCTTGTTCAGAAAAAATGCCAGAGGCCCCAGCCTGTCTGTAGAATATGAAATGGATAACAATCGTCAAAACAAAAGATCA
>NW_008772857.1:0-350 GCF_000715545.1 Opisthorchis viverrini
TTGCTTCCTGTGGGTTGTTTCATCGGTTTGAACAGCTAGACGGTCACCGAACTTGAATTCGTGTTGATACGGCCAATCGTAGAATGCTGATAGATTACCTGTCATAGGAGTGGGATGGAATCCCCCTAGTACCCAACACAACATTGGGTATGTTCTGCAGGCGATGCGTTCTCTGTTGCTTAATATAGCCGGAATTTCAGGGAGGATGTTAGCGAATTGCGTGACAGTGACGGTGATGCAGCGCATCAATTTGACGTCCAAATTGGCAGAATAAATCCTACTTTGAGGTGGATTTTCGACCAACGCACATGCACGTGATATAAGTCACTTGATTTCCGTATGAACTTTTG
>NW_008772858.1:0-350 GCF_000715545.1 Opisthorchis viverrini
GACATTTTCACGTTCTCCCTATGTGACACAGGCTCATCTCTCTAGACAGCATCGAGGCATTATTCATTAAACGACTTCAACTTATCCTACGGGTTCAGAGGTTTCATGATGGAAGTACCTGATCGTCAGTTGCCTGATCTATTTTTCCTTTTGACCTGTGGCCCTTTGTTCATGGTACCAAGGTGTTGGCTACCATATAGGTATTTTTATGGCATGGGATTGACAGACTGCCACCCGCAAGCTCGCTTTCTCTGTGTGGATAAACGGTTATACGCCAGTGAAGTCAGTGTCACCGGGCAACCAAAGTGGATCGCAGGCGAGTAAAAATATTTTTCAGCTGATTGCGCTGC
>NW_008772859.1:0-350 GCF_000715545.1 Opisthorchis viverrini
GCATGGCAGCTAGGTATCGAAAGGGTGCTGCAGCTAAACGAATATTTTTTATCCTTTGACACAATTCTCTTTTGCACGTCCTTCTTGTGGTGCGGGCAAGCTGTCGATTCTGCTGAAACCTCTCCTGTGAGAACACCGTTAGGTGTTCCAGTTGAGCAACTTTGTGTAATGGTCCGTACTCGGAAGTTAGTGTTTAGTCAACAGGTGAAATTGTTTAGCTGCGGTACTTTTTTGCCGCACTTTGCCCTGTTGAAGGAGATATGAGAGCTGAAATACTGCCAGGTTACCCCACCGTAGATAAGAGCGATCAAAAAAATCTCGGCTGTAATACCCTTCCGGTGCCTAGCTGC
>NW_008772860.1:0-350 GCF_000715545.1 Opisthorchis viverrini
TGAACCACATTGGACTCTCTGAAAACTGACTGTCCCATACGAACTGTATATGTGCATATGTACAACAGTTTAAGCAGTGCTGATCGAAACATCTGCTTCGAGAAACAGTCGCCCAAGTCATGTGACTGGGTGACTGAGTGAGTGCGCCCAATTTCAGCCGCTTCTACTTCTGCTAGAGTGATTTCACCACGGGCGATTTAAGTGATGAATGGTGTAAGAACTACGCCCTCAAAATTCTATTAACAATGTTAGATTAAGCGGGTAGTGATCGAGTTGGATTTCCTGTGAAGGTGTATAGTTGTTGTGGCCGCAACCTCATTCAAAAAGCGACGAATCGATTGTCGTAGTGT
>NW_008772861.1:0-350 GCF_000715545.1 Opisthorchis viverrini
GCGTGCTAATTATCTGGTCCTGCTTAACGATCGTAAGTGTTAGTAGTAACTAATCGACAGTTCACTAGTGGTCAGACCCAAGCAGATTTCGATGCACGTGTTAAACTGAGCAAAGTAACAAATTGAAATCGACGGTAAAATGCTGTTAACCAAATTTGTCTCAGTGCTTGCCTGCTGCAAGTGGAGGCGACTGCACGGAATGGCAGCCATTATCTGGTATCATGACGGTGGTCATTTTCAAGTTGTGAACCAACACACACGACCTTCAGGGCAGGAGCCTACCATGAGGCAGCGGCACTGACCTGGTTTAACACAGAGCTAAAAAAGCAGTCTATGAGGACAACGGAAAC
>NW_008772862.1:0-350 GCF_000715545.1 Opisthorchis viverrini
TGTGAGTAGTTTCCTTTATGAGACCCAAGCTTCTTGAAAATTTCAATGCGGAAGTCCCCAGCTCGTAAATTTCGATATTCCCATCGTCTGTGATATTTGTGTTGTTTTCTAAAGAAACAACTTGGGTTACCAAAATTGGCAGGCGCCGAAATTGTCGATCGTCATACAGACCCAAACTCTTGCCTTAGACCTGAGTTACTGTGAGAGCTGCTAAGCAGAAGGCGTACTATTCCGAAGCTGAATAACCGGGATTATCAATGGAAGGCGGTGCCACAAGTCTTCGAAAGCGATTTGACGTAGATAGAATCCAATGTAAGAAATGTACACTGTAGTCGAACACTCGCAGTTAG
>NW_008772863.1:0-350 GCF_000715545.1 Opisthorchis viverrini
GCCGACATACATTACTTGCGTTGTGTCTACAGTATCACTTTATCCCGTAGTACATACTATGGTGGGGGAGCATCAAGGCGCCAATATGGACATAATTAATGTCCTTCCTCAATGGACCACTTGATTGCCTATAACCTACCACGTTAGACCATCTGGTTGAACCCAACCATTGAAGGAACATAAATCGACTACTCTGTCCGATGTATTGTGTTTCACATCAAATTCCTGATTACTCATCATCGTCAGTGGACAGCAGTCGCGCATTGGAGGCAGCCCAGACAGTTTTCTGTCCACGCCCTTGGGTTCCATAGACTGTTTGTCAATAATCTTGGGGTACCTCATAAACCTGT
>NW_008772864.1:0-350 GCF_000715545.1 Opisthorchis viverrini
ATTAGACCGACTGCAACTCAACCATTGGCAAATTCACAAGTGGAACGTTCTATAATCTCGTAGAATTCTGCTGACACATAACCAAGTAGAGTAGGGGAGGCTGTGAGCCCCTTGAATGATCCATCCTCAATAGACACCAAGCATTCCGAAATGGGAAGATTCAGTATTGGTGTATGCGAACATGAGGAGAGTAAAATCAATTCATATTAGAAAAACCCAGCTTCAATCCAAACAGGACTAAGATTCTGCCGGGTCAACATTCTTTGTTCAAACTTTCCGCCACTTTACACATAGTGCATCATACGGACTCAGTGCGCCGTGAACCGCGCACTGATGATGTCTCCTCGACT
>NW_008772865.1:0-350 GCF_000715545.1 Opisthorchis viverrini
GCTGAATTTTCCAGATCAGAGCAACAGTTTCTCTTATTTCTGAAAGCCGGCGCGTAGAATAACTTTCCTCCGACGATTTTCCACGCTACATCTATGGTTCCATTTAAATTGATTTTGACACATCATAGTGTGGCAAGCTTACCACCCAGCGCTGAGAAAATACAAAGCGGCGCACCGCCCGTTTTCAGGTTAGCCGAAGTCGACAAACTGAATGCGACCGCGATGTGAATCTTGTATAAAATCTCTATCCCAAGAATCCATCGCCAAATCCGGTATCGGCCGGAAGAGCTCCAACCATTCTCAGCATTGGGTGGTAGTTGCGTGGAATGAACTTCTCCGACGGTTCTACA
>NW_008772866.1:0-350 GCF_000715545.1 Opisthorchis viverrini
CACGGAAAAACACATCATGTGGTCACGTGCTGACTGGCTCCTCCAGTGTTAGTTTCTCAAATGGAAGCTTCAATCATCATGTATTTATATACTTCCTCCGAGTTTCTTTGGAAGAGTCATACAGATTTGTGTTTATATAGTACCATAACACAGGAGGGTATAGAGCACAAAGCAACCAACGCCATTGTTTGGTTATCCGAAAGATGACACAAGCTAGGCTCGGATATCTGAGTAACTGGACAAGCTGCGTTGTTGAAATTCGTCTATGGAACCTGAATTCCTTGATCAGCTGTTTCCAACCTCAACCGTCGCATTTCAAACGTAACGAAATACATATATCATCTAGAAAA
>NW_008772867.1:0-350 GCF_000715545.1 Opisthorchis viverrini
TGTCAGTCTCAGAATACTTCTATTTTATCGGCGAATTACACAGGTACACAGACCACAATTACATTAGACGTACATTGTTATGCGGCTTGTCATCCAGATGGTAATCCTAGCCTGATTAAATTAATTAACTTTTATTTTGAACTTGTTGTTTGTGAACATCTACAATGCCTCCATGTGATGATTGTTCCGTGTCAACCCATATCCATTATTGGTCGGTCAGTGTCTCCGTCAGAAACTTGGTAGCAAAAACTGCAGGTACGTATTCAGAGAAAATGCCTCCAATCTAACTGGGAAAAATGTATTGTTGATTTTGTACAATTGGTGCCAACAAATCAAAAGTAAAGAAAAGT
>NW_008772868.1:0-350 GCF_000715545.1 Opisthorchis viverrini
CGGTCACATTACGCGATCTTCGTCAAGTCGTACAAAGTATGTTACGGCGAAACCAGGGCGTCCCAGCATCAAAAGATACTGAAAGGAAAAAAGAAAGCACACAAACGGAGCAAATAGTTATTTTTACCATCTGGAATAGACAAGAAACCCTGTGCCTCCCGAAAAAGCCTACCAAGCTGTAGTTGACGAATCAAAAACAAGATATAATTTGGGATAGATGAATGTAAAGCGGGGTTTAAAATTGACTGTCTAGAAATGATCTTTTTGGAGTGGCATAGTAGTTCCCACATTTTCAAACCCTTTGTGTTTCGAATAGCCGCCGTTGTTTGAGTAGGAATAAACTAATCGAG
>NW_008772869.1:0-350 GCF_000715545.1 Opisthorchis viverrini
TTGGATCATGTCGTCGTCTCGTGGTTTAAATAAAGGTAAAGGTAAACAACTAAGGTTGTTTAATAAATTAGGTAGCAAGGCAACGGACAATTGATTGTCAATGCACCCTACATCGCATCTAATTGGATACTGTAAGACAGTTCAGAGGGCCGTTGAGCGCCTGGCTCGGTTGATTCTTGTCACTTGACCGAGACAGACTCAGCGCTCGTATGAATCCTTTTTGGTAGCACATTGCTGGATTTCGCAAATGTATTACGTTTGCTTCGGCTATATTTGAACCGATACTGGCAGTCTATTGAGTACTCGGTAGATGACTCATTCGGGTTGCTCGCCTGATCGGTGTCAATCAT
>NW_008772870.1:0-350 GCF_000715545.1 Opisthorchis viverrini
GGATAGTGGTGGGTGGCTTTCATCTTGTTCGCTGAGAAACTAGCTACGATGCGGTCACGAAACAGAGTAACATTTAACTCCGTACATCTGTTCTACAACAGGACAGTCTTGAAGACAATATCACTATTCTGTAGCCAGTTTGTGAGCAGTCAATCCGAACAATCGATTTGTCAAGTTTTAAGAGCATGTCAGATAAACCGATGGTCTATTTTCTTCTGAAATTTCACGACTGAGATAAATAGATAATGAATGGCGCACGATTCCTGGAAGTGGGTGCAGTTGTCGTTTGTGGAAGCATTCGCACTAGGTCTTCCGCCGACCACGGGCCCACTCATTTCTGCTCACATGAT
>NW_008772871.1:0-350 GCF_000715545.1 Opisthorchis viverrini
ACGCTAACCTAGGGTCACTTGGATATCGAACCAGGCTTCAGCGTCGGAACGCTTGATGAGTTAGGTACAGCCAAGCGAAATTACTTCCTCAGGTAGATGGAGAGTAAAGCCGATGGATTCCGTGGTTCAACTGAACGCTCTCTGTTAAGTCAAATATGGAACTCCACTTATGAAACAATGCTGAGAGGGAAGAACTTAAGGTGCAGTAATGCAGGCTAAGATTCAGTCAGATGGATAGCCTTAAACAAAATCCCACCACAGACGGAACTTGGGCAAACAGTATAAATGAACTTAATCGTGTATCACATAGCAATTAAGCAATAATACAAACAGGAGGAAACTAATGGGTT
>NW_008772872.1:0-350 GCF_000715545.1 Opisthorchis viverrini
GCAATTAATGAATTAGAGTTTTCAGGCATTTAACTCCTGAGACAGAGGCAAAAAGCGTTAGGGTTTATGTATCACTATAGTCAGTTTGGCCTGTTTAAATCGGGTTTGGTCATTGGTTGTAAGGGTTGCGGAATTCGCGTTAACGACATTCCCATTTAAACAGTGACCTCCAACTGTCCTGGAGCACTTATTCTGGCTATTCCACAACAAAGAGGAAAGAATTTTACTTATATCTTGCTTTCGCCAAGGCTCAACTGCACGTCAGATATCAGGGTTCATAATCCGAGATGGCCAAAGATAAACGTTGCTGACGGGCGAGACGACCCAGGTGGTTAGAGCGCGAATTTACT
>NW_008772873.1:0-350 GCF_000715545.1 Opisthorchis viverrini
TTCATTCATCTACTGGGAGTAATCAGCATAGAAATGATGTCTTTCGAGCACATAAAGTTGTCTTTGTGATTCCGTGTGATGAGGAAGCTAGCAATCGGTGCGTCCTTAGAGCGCCAACAAGGTGGCTTTTGCTTGCCTTGAGGCAGACGTTTCCTGGAAACCTCCTTCTTTTACCATCATCGTGGTGGTTCACCGAACTGGTGAGATTGAAATGCTTCTGCGTGGGAGCACTTCGTTCTATGCACTTATCCACACGTCCAGACCAGGAAAATATGGTTGCCTGACGGTTTAGACAGCTACACACCTCACTATCTGACTCCAAGTTGCATCCTATTCCCTTCTACTCCGTG
>NW_008772874.1:0-350 GCF_000715545.1 Opisthorchis viverrini
TAACCGTGATGACGGATTGGAATGTTTCAGACTATCGAAGCTAACGGTGTGCGTCGAGTGTCCGTAGTAATGAGGGGGTCATTTATGAGTGAATGACTTTGGACAAAAAATTTGATTCCAATTATACAACAGGGCAATGTCAACTGATTGAAGAAAACAAACTGCATCTACAAGAAGAAACTTTCAAAATGGCCATGAATAATTACAGTATGCGCAGAAAGGCATACTGGAACTATTTGTATTCCCCTACAAAATGCGGTTGATGCCGACCTACCAAAAGTTCTTAAGTTCGAATGATACGTCTAAGAAATTTCGGTTGATGCTTTATAGGGAGCAATTAGAAATCAGGT
>NW_008772875.1:0-350 GCF_000715545.1 Opisthorchis viverrini
AAAATTCCCTACCTGAGTAGAGTATACTAAGCACAATGCTTAGGCCAATGTTGTAAGCCGAGTATCTCATTGTCTTGACGTAGACGGATAAACATATCTGAAACTCCACAAGTATTTATGCATTTTACGCAGCCGTATCAGTGTGTACCGAAAAGGTTTTGAACTCTCAATACTCGAGACATCAGTAACACGTGTCTGCCACACACAAAATAACATGGTCTTTATTGTTCATCACCATATTACCAGCGACTTAGCAAACGTTTAGTAGGGTCTAGTGGAAACTACTTAAAGGTGAACACGTATCCATTTACCCCATGTAAGCCTGTGCACACGAACACAGTGCGCACACT
>NW_008772876.1:0-349 GCF_000715545.1 Opisthorchis viverrini
AAGGAAAACCAATGTGTAGGCGGAGTTGGGTTTGAACGGTCAAGAAACTTGGATGAAATTTTGATAGGATGATAACACTTACTGTACTTTCCTCAGCCGTGAGTTTATCTAACAGGTGACGGTCCGCCCCTCTCACAAGCTTGTCAACACTCCCTTGTATTGAAGAAATGTGTCTAGCTATTGGTAGTCCTGGTGCGCCACCTAACTGCCGCCTGATCAGTGGCCAGTTCCTCGAATTTAAGCGTAGTGTTTCACGTCAGGCAACTACCACAGACAACCGACAGCCTACTTTGTAGTCCTGGCAAGATCCTGGTTCGCAGTTTGGCTCGCTAATTTGATGAATTCGGAT
>NW_008772877.1:0-349 GCF_000715545.1 Opisthorchis viverrini
GGCCAAACTTGAAAGACTCACTACCAGCGAACTCCCATGGATTGTAGGCAACCCTGGCATCATCGCTTTCAGTATGATTGGTGGCACCAGTTGAGAGGAAGTGTGAAACACAATTGGTGAGGTTGTCGAGTATTCATGATTTAATGGGTTTCTCAAAGACGCCAAATTTGAGTCCATGTGGATTGTCAGTATGTTTGGCTACAAAAGGTCGTTGCTTTGAAAACAAAAACGGTTAAGTGTGTGTTGCCCATTTGGGATGAAACGTAGATTTGTCTAACATGCTCGATTGCAAATCAGATTCCACTAACTTCAGAACCCCGGTTCTTGCTTCATTTGTTGGAAACTCTGG
>NW_008772878.1:0-349 GCF_000715545.1 Opisthorchis viverrini
GTGTCACCCTATCATTAATCTGTATGGATCTAGTATAACATACCAGCAGAAAAATGGGCAGAATGAAGCACACCTGTCGTGGTAGAACTTAAAATCACTCATCGTAACGTGTCAAACTAGCCTAACTGGCACACATCAGCAAAACGCATACGCAAGTGGATGGATGGAAGCTTCAACGATTCTCGACGTTCTCTGAAATTAGTGTGCCAGGATTTTCAACACAGCTATGCTATCATTGTACTGATATTAAGTTCTAACTGCTTGGCAATCTTCTGTCATACTTTCCATTCTTTCCTGTTTATGTTTAAGTGTCGAAAGGTTTTGGAGTTTCATGAATTTATCTAACTCG
>NW_008772879.1:0-349 GCF_000715545.1 Opisthorchis viverrini
GTATAAAATAGAATAGTTCAGTCTTGAAAGCTGAGCAGTCACCTGAAGAGTAGTGAATTCGTCTGAGGAATAGGGAAACATAAATACGTTACGTAATTAACATTTCCGTTCCCAACTAGTTTCACATTAGAGCAATGGGATGGCAGATTCTAAGTAATGCGTAATTGGCTCACATTCCATTTGTGAAAGATATAGAGAAAAACCGACAAGATATATGTGGAATGGAATTGGAATGACCCATTTAGGAGAAACCAGATGCTCTTGCTGTTAACTTACCGTCCACATTTCAAAGTTTGCCATTTTATCCACGTTTCTGAAAAGGTTTCCGAAATCGTTCCTTGGTGCGGAG
>NW_008772880.1:0-349 GCF_000715545.1 Opisthorchis viverrini
ACTTTGAAGGTGATAGGCGCTTGTCGAAATATGGTATAACGGTGGTCAGTCTATTCCAGAGATCCTATGCTTCGCCTTGGTCTTCAAAGATAAGGCCGATGTCGTCTATGCACTTTAGATCTACAAGGTTCTCACCAGCGGCAGTTTGAACGCCGGAGTTTTGAAGATCCTCCAGCGTTCGCCTCACTCACAAGTTGGTCATCTGAGCTCCTCGGAATGAAATTTGGACGGTCGATTCGGAATCCATGCAACGGAATCCATGTCGCTCAGACAACGCAGAACGACTCCTCCAATTGCATGATCATCAGCTGTTTTTGGCCAGTACGAACTTTCAACATAGACGTTCGAA
>NW_008772881.1:0-349 GCF_000715545.1 Opisthorchis viverrini
AGTAGTTCGTCGTTGGCCCAGGTCAGCGGGCGAACAACAATCCAATCATGGTTTTCCGGGGGTCTTTTGAACAGTTCCTCCACATAGTAGATTCTGAAGATTGTCTGAAATGTTTTGATACCAGAGCACATGGGACTCGCGAATGACCGCTGAGCGCGTGTTTGTAGTTTTCCGCATTCAAACAAAAAACGGCTATGCAATTGACAGAGTACATAATGTTATAAAGAATGCAAAAGAAAGGCAGAAACCACCGTAGAAGATAAGCGGAGGGAATTTCGCTTCTGTCAAGCGACTGGCGATTCGTCAGACAGAAATATTTGTCAATGTGAGCGGTGTTTCCCTCTGGATG
>NW_008772882.1:0-349 GCF_000715545.1 Opisthorchis viverrini
ACATTGAAGTGTATGTGTGAAGAACCTTTTTGCTGTTGTCCTCGTGTGGCTAACGATCAGCACATATAAAACCATTCCCACAGGGTTAATTTCTAAGAACATATCTCCAGAGAACATCATATCCGGCGTCAATGATGATTTTCTCCGACATTCATTATTCCTGGTGATTCATGGAAGTTACAAAAAAAGTGTACAACATCGTAAAAAATAACGCTATTGGCATTTTTTGCCTCATTGGTTGGCGAAGGGCACCAACAGATAAAGTTTTCCAATTTTTCTTCCATACCAGCATAACTAAGAAATGATAAAATAATTGAGACAACTACTCTAGTTGTTTTATCCAGCATCT
>NW_008772883.1:0-349 GCF_000715545.1 Opisthorchis viverrini
ACAGGATATGGCGCCACTCATCCTTCAACTACGGGATCCCTATCACGTGACTACATGTGTTGACCAGCTCCTCGAGATTTTCAGCATAGATTACTTTCATTTATAGGACGGAAGCCCATGAAAACAGTATTCGCTAGCTTTGTTTGGTGCATCAGTGCTCGGTGACACTGGATTACACCAAAAGGGAAACACTAGGATAGTTTTCTGCATGTCACAGTCCCTTATTTGTCTGCACTGAAAACTTTGGCCAAGGTTTACTTTCCACTTATCCACTAGTCGAAATCATTCCCGGGCTGTCTGCTACTCACCGGCACCTACCGACCAGAGGGATACGACAAGGTTCAGCTAT
>NW_008772884.1:0-349 GCF_000715545.1 Opisthorchis viverrini
AAGTTTCTTTTCTAAAAAATCCCGAATAACTTCCTGCCACTGCTCCTTCCTAATGGATGCACTCATAGATAATGGGAATCCCATCACTCACTCCACAGAGATCAAAGATCTTGGTCTCAGGTGCTCTTGTACATTCAGCTTCTCCCACCAGGTCCAGTTTCATGTTGCCCGGGCACGCAGGCTGTTTTCAAATATCGCGCTCCTTTAACCCTCCAGACAATATGTTTGCAATTTTTTAAGCTATGTGTACCATCATTCATGGGATTCTGTCCCGCATTCTCCTTCCGTTATACCCAAAAACTCGCAATTGAAAGTGTTCAACGATCATTCAAGAAAAAGCTGTTCCCTC
>NW_008772885.1:0-349 GCF_000715545.1 Opisthorchis viverrini
CCCGCAGATTCGAGAGCACACTATTTTGATTTATCGTAACCGTTCCAATGCTTATAAAAATCTCATAAGTAACGCGACATAAAATCCCATCATAAGTAGCGATGGCTTTATGTTTGCCAGATCTCCCGTCATCGAGCTGGGCGACCTGGTATCTCAAACACAGATAAATACCCGCGTTTTTGGCTGTCACACAAATGATCTGACAGTGGGTTTGTTCGTCAATATAATGCAAAAATATAACGCAAACAAATATACCGCAAAAATAAATGTTATTGGTCACAAATTATTTTACCCTTTTCCGACTGGAATAGGAGCATTCAGCATCTTACCAACATGATTCTTCAAGTTC
>NW_008772886.1:0-349 GCF_000715545.1 Opisthorchis viverrini
TAGCCACGCAATGTTCAGCGGTTGTCTGGATACATTTGAAGAGGGTGGACGCTACACAGACTACAAGAGCAGAATCAGGTGATCAACGTGGTAAATGCAGAAGCTCAAAATGATACGCATTTTATAATTGAATAGCTTTCATTAGTTTACATTTTTAGTGTTCCGGCTGGCAAACCACAGGTGAGTGACGGAGCACTCAGGTTTGGTTCTGCGCAACGTGTACCAGTGGACCACGGCCAAAAGACTCTTATTCGTTCAAGACCTAAATGACTAACAACAAGTTGAGCCCTTGAAGCACTTGTGTTATTACTCAGCTGCTGATCAGCAATCTTTGGTCTTCCGGGAAAAA
>NW_008772887.1:0-349 GCF_000715545.1 Opisthorchis viverrini
ACGGAGTGAACCAATCAGCTTTTTTTAATGCATGACAGTCCAGCTGGCTGCAAGATGGTCATGAGGTCTAAATTTGCGCTGAACGATGGGACGAGAAGTCTACCAGTGACCTGAATTGACCAGTCGAAACATATATTGCAGGTAAATCTTAGGGTGTGTAATTTAAAGATACAGACCACCTGAAATGACGGGGCGTTCGGTGAAACCGTCAAGTAAACTAAACGACCAGATTCACGATCAACCCTCCGAAAAAACTTGCAAGACGTTTCTATGCGCATTCTAATGGTAGACGACACACAACCATATTTTCAATTAAGTATATGATATAGTTGTTCCGGTGAATCCACAC
>NW_008772888.1:0-349 GCF_000715545.1 Opisthorchis viverrini
ATTGGGTGAAGACTTGTTTATTTTACCTCAGCAGTTCGCTTCCGGAAGCCACATGATATATTTGGGATTTCTGACCCCGACCCATTTATTTCTACATAAGCCAGTGCACCAAATTTAGCACTTTTCTTGACGAACACTTTGTCTCATACGAAATGAAATTCTTTGGCATGGCTTTGGTCACCGGGAAACAGTTTCTATCGGAGTATTAATCAGTGTGCTTTGATAAAGCTGTCAAAAATGCAAATGCCAAATAAAGTGCCCATCGGAGCAAGCCTAATGAAATGGATTGGTTCGATAGAGGTTGGCTTCTTCAATAAAGCCATTCTTAAAACGCCTGATTACTCTAGTG
>NW_008772889.1:0-349 GCF_000715545.1 Opisthorchis viverrini
AACGGTGACGCCCACAATACCGAAAAAATGATGTTCACATTGATATAGGTTGAACCGACTCGAGGCTTGAAACTCAGGCGACGAAGCATCTTTCCAAAAACTCCGTACCACATCAACTGACCCTAACTAAAGCTGATTGAATCCAGGGTTAAATCTCCTGTCACTAGACCCCTAGGTATAGTATTGTGGGGCCAGACTACGCGATAAGAAGACATAAAATAAGGAGCACGGCTGTACTGTCAGTTCAGGTCTAACATACTGAGCTGGTGCGTAATTGTATAGGATGACTGACTGGCCAATATGGTCACTCGCTCTGTCCCTTCTTTTCCAGCCAATGGCGACGTTAATG
>NW_008772890.1:0-349 GCF_000715545.1 Opisthorchis viverrini
TTCATTGATAAGTCTGGTCAGAGCACCCAACAGTATTTCATGTTCCTTCATATGTGTCACGGAATTTGTAGAGTAACTAAACGGTTCCACTTCTAGCAGCAATGCCGCCCGATTGCTGAGGTCTTGTCACTAGCCATCTGGAAATGCTGCAGCTTGGGGAAAAAAGACAAGAATAGTGGGCAACTCAGCTTTCAAGCACTAGAGAAGCAACAAGAGAAGCTGAAAAAATTCGAAATCCACAGAAGGCGTTCTTTTCTTTCCCGAACTGTTGAAGGCTAAAGAAAGTCCGCTAGAAAATTAGTCAGAATTAAACATAAAAAAAGTTACCTGCACAGGCATGTGCTGTCTG
>NW_008772891.1:0-349 GCF_000715545.1 Opisthorchis viverrini
TTGGCAGCTGAGAGACTGGCAGATCCGGATATTGGACGAATTTACCAGAACCGCATTCTAGAGTCTCCCAAACACTCCTCTATCAGGCGTGAACGAGGTTGCCAACTCTGCGTAGTGCTGGGAATTTCGTCTGTGGGACGGCACCACAGTCGCTCGCAAGCACTGAATATCAGACCGAACGGTTACGCTGCTTAAATCTCGGAAAATCATCCCACCCGGTCCCGAACATAATCCGGTGCGACGAATTATCAGACGTCAAGTGGAAGCGAGCGTGTGATTCGACCGTGAAGCATGGTGGACACAGAAAGTCGAATAAATGGAGGAGGCCCTGAAATCCGGTAATTCCCGA
>NW_008772892.1:0-349 GCF_000715545.1 Opisthorchis viverrini
ACCGGGCTAGTTCCCAGACTTCTGTGAGACGGAGTTAACTGCGTGTACACAGCTGCTTGAAGTAGCAAATCACTGACCGATCATAACCATGTCGTGCTTCAGACTGATGAGGCGTTGACGTTTGGTGATAAGTCTGCGCAAAGTCATTCCAACATCCTGTTCAATTCCGTGGAGCAGCCGAGTTATGATGTTCGTATCTTGAGGCTACCGGAGACCGAATACAAAAATGAAGCACCTGAAGTGTTTCTCCTGAGCTGAGCTTGAAGCATTCATATCCCCGATTGACAAAGTCGGCTAACGTTGTGCATTCGTCATTATTTTCTTGAGCAGCTTCGGGCATTGGTGACGG
>NW_008772893.1:0-349 GCF_000715545.1 Opisthorchis viverrini
CAAGGGCCCACAGTCTACCGTTTCCTAGCTGCATAACCTGCCGTTGTACGTTGTGTTTAGGTCGGCAGGTTTATAAAGGCCGCTAGGTCACTGCTGCCTGAGTACTGTTCATATGTTGTTATTCTGCTATCGTCTAAGGATGTAGGTACGTCATACCTGATAGTTTTCTATGCGGCACAGGGCTTCTTCTTCGCACTCCTGGTTGTATGGCATTTAAGCACCAGCAAGCGATACTGGTGCATCGTGGCCACTGACGGTTCGACTCTTTCCGAGAGGAGTATATCCAATAAATATCGCTTCCTCTAGAGAAACTACTCCAGATTAGTCTTCCGAAAGCCATTCAGTTGTG
>NW_008772894.1:0-349 GCF_000715545.1 Opisthorchis viverrini
CAACAACTCTTCCTAGAAAAAATAGACTCAGGTGGGTGCACCGGAGACTGTGTGATGGTGACATGAACTTAGCTATGTTTGTCTTCTTCGGCCTAACATGCGCCTTGAAATTGTGCTTATTTAAAAATAATTTCCCACTAATTACCCATTTGTTGGTCAACAGCTTCCACCGTGGAATGAGGGACTGTCAACACAACTGGGACTGACTGTGTTAGGTGGAAAACAAGGATGTCTGGTGCATCATTGACCGCCGGTTGACGATCAGAACTTACTGGAATCGCTTTGCCCTGGTTAAAATCAGCCATCGCAAAAACACAACTCGAGGTCGCGAATAAAAACATGTACGAAA
>NW_008772895.1:0-349 GCF_000715545.1 Opisthorchis viverrini
AAGTTGGAAATAAACATTATTATTAATATAACAATGAGTTTCACACGCATGCATAAATTACAACAACTGTTGAAGTTTCAAATAAATGGCTGTAATAAATGATACGTTTGAAACAGCACACACTCTACTCATGGAAGCTTTGGCACAGCAACGTCCAACGGAGGCATCAAATTTCGCTCCAAATGTAACTGCCTTCCTCTCAGTTGCCAATAAAATCGAGCCGTTCTACTCCGAGACAGATGCCGATTCTGTCTGCGTGATGTTTCAACATTTAAGATTATTTTTAAAGTCGGACTAAAGCACAGGAATGGTCTGGCAAATGTACTTATCGTTCAGGAGACTTAGCACA
>NW_008772896.1:0-349 GCF_000715545.1 Opisthorchis viverrini
GTTTGTTTCATAGCTACTGTTGTGTAGCAGCAAAGAAAGTTTTTAATAACATTGTGTTACTGAAAGTTCACGCTGATTCACTTACCGTCGCTGAAATTATAAAGTCCCGTCAATCTCTTGGTAGCCACTCAAGAGTAAACTTTTCCCGTTTTGCTGCAATTGAACGTGCGTTGCACGGTGTGCATTATTTGGTGATCAAACTGATAGTCTAGCAACTTGTCCCTGTGTAGTTCGTCTGCCAGGGTTGAACCTGCTGATGTCGGCAAAAATGTTTGGTGTTCAATGCTGCACTGTTTGTTTTGTTCTTATCATACGCGATCCCGAAATAAATTTGATAAGGTCAAGGGTA
>NW_008772897.1:0-349 GCF_000715545.1 Opisthorchis viverrini
GATAAGGAGAACGCGGAACAAGCGGCCACACGTATTCAA
The DNA here is from genome assembly GCF_000715545.1 of Opisthorchis viverrini. Classification (NCBI taxonomy): domain Eukaryota; kingdom Metazoa; phylum Platyhelminthes; class Trematoda; order Opisthorchiida; family Opisthorchiidae; genus Opisthorchis; species Opisthorchis viverrini. The sequence goes on from NW_008772897.1 coordinate 40, forward strand.
GCGAGCTACCGGGGTTTCCGAACCAGAAAACAGCTGGAAAAAATGCATCTCTTGCCTGAGTCGAGACATCAACACCACACTTCGTCCCATCACATAGCCGATCCCGATGAGGCGGCTACCAAAATTCAGGCAGTTTTCCGCGGCTACTCCACCCGGCAACGTGTGCATTTGCCTCATTCGAGCACAACGCATGACCCATAAGTATTAACTAACTGGTATACTCTGTAAGCCGTTTAAAAATGCGTTCATCTCAGATAGATCCTCATGTGCCTCCTCATTCGCTAAGGAAAGTTAGAAGTGCATTTCAGCC
>NW_008772898.1:0-349 GCF_000715545.1 Opisthorchis viverrini
AAAACAGCGGCCCAACTGAGTCCAACAGGCCAACAATGCGTCACCGCATAAGACTCTTGAGCAATTCTTGCTAAAGTGACACTTATGTTCAGGTCTGTCCAACCAAGAAAGCATCAGTCGGGACTCATCGTAATCACAATGAATAGAACTGAGTGGCGATCTAAAAGGGATCTGCCCTGTGAGTTAGAGAGTAATCCAGGGCGTGCTTCAAAGCAAGAGCTTTTACAGTGTCACAATGAGAACGGGCAGCCCATGTGTACGTGTCCATTTGCTACTTAAACTGGTGGTCAAAATGATGATCTGTTTCTACCTGCGTGATAAACTACATCGAGCTTAATTCGTCTCCGAA
>NW_008772899.1:0-349 GCF_000715545.1 Opisthorchis viverrini
AAAAACACCCATCCATTGCTATTGCAAAATGCCAGACACTCGTCCCAATTTACCTCAGAGCCCATACGTGACAGATATTCTGATTATTTGACCTCTACACAGTATAAAGTACGGCCAGTGAACAGCGGATAACGTCACTGATCTCCTTACCTTCTCAGTAAACAAAATCGGGTGGTTTTTAGCAACACTGTGAGTAGTATGCCAGGTTTATACATTGTTTTGTGATACTGACATCGTACCAAGAGAAACATGAGGTGGCCCGGTGCAGTACATTCAATCGAAGAAGAACGTCATAAAAGGGGAACTGAGTTGGGTCTTACGCTTCTTCGCTGAAGCAGATCTCTACTTC
>NW_008772900.1:0-349 GCF_000715545.1 Opisthorchis viverrini
AAATTTCCGCATACGTTTACGATAGTTTGAATAATATATTCGTTTCTCCTAACAAGAGATATGAAGACAGTTTTGAGCTGATTACTCCTTCAAAAAAATCACTCATCGGAGAACATACTCCCTGTGTGGGTTAGTAAATTCGCCTGTGTTAACAGCTTATCACCAAAAGTCGGGAAGAGCCATAAGCTTACTATAAGCTATAAGTTTACTCACAAAATACTACCAGACGTTTGTAACCAAATACTAGCGGCAAAACTTCGTCTAACTGCACAGGAAATGTGGTCGTCCATCTAACCTGGGCAACGTAACTCAAACGAAGATACTGTCCTCTCATAGTTTAGAACCACCT
>NW_008772901.1:0-349 GCF_000715545.1 Opisthorchis viverrini
ACTCAAGGTGACAGCTAATCACACTGCTGCTCAGGCGCTGTTGAAGGAACAGACAATTGATAAACCACCGGTCAGACGGCCGTGGGTTCAAAACTCTCTGAAGTTCTGTGAGATGCGCAATCTTGATGATTCCCGATAAGACTTTTGGGTCATGTAGTCTCATAACAACATGATGTTCACTTGGACGCATCCAACTATCGTAAGGTCCATGAGAACCATCCATATTTTTAGATTCAACGGATACTGATTTTTACATCTACGAGATTTACTAAGGATTGTGGGTCGCATGTTCATCATTCATGTCCAGTTGCCATCTAGAGTATTGAGTGTCGCTGGATCACCGTGATAG
>NW_008772902.1:0-349 GCF_000715545.1 Opisthorchis viverrini
TAAGTTTACGTTGTGAGAATGAGCTAGCGACACACCCTGTTGCATCCCAGGCATCCCAACCAGTCCTACATGCAGTAAAACTCATACGGAGAAAATAATCCAATATAAAAATCGGAACCCACTCATCAGTGGAACAACAATGGTATGAATCGAAAGAAAGCCGTTCGATACAAATTACAAATACGCTGGCTAGGATCGCTTATATGTCCATTATAGGATTGATATTTATCGCATCCAAACAGCAGGAGACGGACGGAACATTGGTTTCACTGTCGACAACAAGATTAATGATAATTCAATCACTATTTTCCTGGAAATAACGACTAAATCTATTCCCGAACATCAAAAG
>NW_008772903.1:0-349 GCF_000715545.1 Opisthorchis viverrini
ATATCTCGTCTAATTAAACCTGGAGATTATGTCACAACAGTGCTCGTTTATTAAGTTGATCGGAAAATTTTGCTTGGTGTCTAATTCTGTGCCACATTTTTAGACTATGAACTTCAAACTGAGACATGGACATGAAGATTATCCAGGCAAGTCTCCATATTCGAAGGCTATTACAGTAGATAAGAATCTCTTCTGTAGGAAGGAAATGAGCCAGCCCTATCCTCGAAGAAGTATTGACGATATAAGCACAAACTGGAAATCTAACTATCTGTGGGCACTATACCCAGTGATATGAAATTTCTACCTTAACTTGATTCAAGCCTCTTGTCCGGCCTAAGTATGCCACCAA
>NW_008772904.1:0-349 GCF_000715545.1 Opisthorchis viverrini
TCTGTCAAAAGTCGACCAACTTTCTGCAGTCCTGAAGTAACCATAGATTACAAAAGGTTAGAAGTAAGGAAGATTACACCACAGTTATCCGTTCAGTTATCCAGGGACCCGTTTGGAGGTTGTCGAAATAACAGCATCGATCACAGTATTCTCCTCACTTCGGAACCAAAAATACCTAGTGGGTCCGCGGGATTATTCAAGTCTTCTCGGACACCCCTAATCGTGTTCTACGTGACATGCAACGGCGCGGGTTGCATTGGGGGACTGAAGCGGATTCCAAGGAACGACACACAAGCAAGTAGAAGCGTTCTGCTGTAGCACCCTTCCATGCCCTAACTGCCATGCCACC
>NW_008772905.1:0-349 GCF_000715545.1 Opisthorchis viverrini
CCTTGATACTGGGGTCAGTGGCCTGCAATCAAATTCATTGAACGTTCAAATTCTTGATTTGCGCTGCTGTTCGATCGGTCTCTTCTGCGCACGGCACTCCGACTCGGCGACAATGCTGATGTAAACGAACTCTGGAGGCGCCGATGGGTGATTTACGATGGTTCATCTGTTTTTCAGTTTCTTCAAGATGGTAAAGTTTGAACTTTCACCACTGTTTTTCACAGTCATTCCAGGAAGCGGAGCATTTAGGTGAGCATTCAGTCTACTGAGATACTCAGGAAAGTTGTTGACCTCATCACGTTTAACGTCGACAGAGGTGTCGTCAACGAAACCCCAAGAAGCACTCGGT
>NW_008772906.1:0-349 GCF_000715545.1 Opisthorchis viverrini
GAAAGGCGCACTGCCAATGATTCCCATTAGGGCTTTCCAGTATAGATTAGTTCTACCTCCTGGAGGGAATCTCGATAGAAGCTCACCAGACCTCCTCACACAGCTATCAGGCTTTTTGTTTGTGGGCACACCCCATCCACCGACGTTTTCTTGTTTTGAGCAGTCTTCAGTTGCCTTGTTCAACGGCCTTTCTCTCAATTGGCGCATATATGTAGACGGAAGAAGGTTAAACTATCGCGTTACTACTCATCCCGCTTGTCTACTAGATGGACTGTTCTTCTGAATACCAAATCGGATCACTGTTCTAAGACACTTCGTGGGTTTCCAGGTGGAAAGAAAGATAATGTGC
>NW_008772907.1:0-349 GCF_000715545.1 Opisthorchis viverrini
GTTTTTCACCGCATACCCGGAATCCACGAATGTAACGGCGTTTTTGTGTTTCGTATATTCACATGGCTTCGCTTCATCTGACGAAATGTATTCTCTTTGTGCGTTGCCTGTGATGCATGTGCTGGACGTAGGGGTGGTTAACCGTCACATAAAAAGTGAGCTGGATATGTGAGTTGCATTCAGACACAGTATACCGTCTCGGTTCCCTCCGGCAGTGCAGTACAGGCTATCCAGACGGTAAGTGAATTTGGAACATTAGAACCATTTCGTAGAGAAAGACTGAATTTGGGGCGACAAGTCGTGAAAATTGAGGATGTGTTGTCGAACAAAACATTCAGTCGTTTGGCTG
>NW_008772908.1:0-349 GCF_000715545.1 Opisthorchis viverrini
GGCTCATGTAGTTATAGTCATAATCCTCCATAAACCGACCGGTGACACACAGGTGACATGGTACATAAGGTATTTTGGGACAGAAGCACTCAGCATACCGAAATAAATTCACCAACCGAAAGAACAAGTAGAGGGATGCTATACCACCGTGGTGCATGCAGCGTTGCTTAGTCCGAGACTGATGCGTATTGATCTGTGCCAGTTTAAATCCGGCAGTTCGATAAGAGATGCGTTTAGGTTATGACACAAAGGCATGGGTCCAGTGATTGCGAACACGCGTCATTGGTTAGTATCATCACAAAATAGTATTCACAAAATACTGACAGCTAACGGAGAGCATCCGTTGAAA
>NW_008772909.1:0-349 GCF_000715545.1 Opisthorchis viverrini
TCCGACAAACGACTGATCTTTTATGACAATTGAATTCACAATTCTTTGAGGTTAGCGGTGAGAAACTGGAGCCCCAAGTGCGGTTTAAGGTTCTTGCTAGTATTCCGCTTAGAGTCATTTTCTCAAAGTGGAACTTGCGCGTGGTCCAAGAGTGTTCTACATCGGATGCGCTCAAGAATCTTCAACAGATCTGAGAGCAATGTGCTTGTTCGACTGAAACCACAATATAACTTTTAGACACCAGTGCCTTTTCCTAACGCTTGCTTTGTGCTGACGAATGTCTACTCAATTACTGCCAGCGGATCTAAAAATTCTCGCCAATTTTTTGAATTCAGGTGTCTCAGAATTC
>NW_008772910.1:0-349 GCF_000715545.1 Opisthorchis viverrini
CAGCATAATAACTCATTGCATACAACATGAATTCAGCAACGTGGGTTTTATAGTGATATATGCTGTTGAGATACAAGACTGTCATTTCGTGCAGGGTAGCTGAAAGTTGGTCCAGAGTGAGTGTGGTGTGTCTTGTATACTTTACACTAAACGTGCACGGTCGTAAGAGATAATTTGCTTCATCAGTCTCCATAAACATGAGATGCGGGAGATCGTGGATTTTAGTCTTTGGGGGTACGGAGGATTACGACAACGTAAACAGGGACAACATCCAGCGCTACCATTTAGGATGCCATTAAAAATCACAAAATCGGGTAAGGGATGTGAGTTTATCTTAACTTTGCAGTTG
>NW_008772911.1:0-349 GCF_000715545.1 Opisthorchis viverrini
TGCCGGCCTTAAATCTGTGGACTACGAAATGTGTCTCACAATCTACGAAATCTCTCAATCTACGAAATGTGTCCCACAACAAACTCACTGGGACACACGTCACTACTGTGGATCACACAGCCTCGCTAAGTGCAGTCCACAACGTGTCGTCCCATTATCTCAAAACCATGTCGAATCATCGGACAGCTGTTTCGAAGGTTAACTATGGGCATTATGGGGTCGGTGAAGATGAAAAGACGACCCAACTAGATCTCTTCCAAAAAAATTTGGAACCGAAAAGACATTCACTCAGATAGAAAATTAGTGGTCATTCGTCTGTCAGAAGCCAGAAGATCGTCTTAAACTACCG
>NW_008772912.1:0-349 GCF_000715545.1 Opisthorchis viverrini
AACTACTTATAGACTGTTGGTAGTGTGAGAAAACTCGGTCCTGTAAGTTTGGGTCAATCACACCACTGATCAGCTCACCGCTCGTGGTTGAACAATTACTGTTCAAACCACCGACTGAGACGTCGCGAATGCGCGACTCTTCTGAGTTTCATGAGATGCTTACTCTGGATTATTCGCATGATGAAACTGTTATACAGTGCTGCCTGAAACATGTAATTCTTGTCCGTCATGGTCGGTCAACCAATTAGGGGGCAGTGAAATTTCGCCTACCTCCAGTACCATCCTAAGCGCTCCTTCAACATGGATCTGGTTAAACACGAGATGCAGGCCTATACGTACAGAATCACTG
>NW_008772913.1:0-349 GCF_000715545.1 Opisthorchis viverrini
ACAGGGACTCCATCCTAGTCCAAAAGTTGATGAATACACTACGGATTGTCACGTGACCACAACAATCTAATTGTCCGGCTGCACAGATAGTTACAATGAAAACCGCAGGGGCCTTCCATCAGTGTCTCTCTCGGTAAGGAGGAATGGAATGAGGGAAGACAATTTTATCGGACTGTGTCTATCCAATCTGTATAAACAGCGAGCGGCACTGAAAATGGAACTGCCTCCTGATATACACCTGTTCTGTTGAGGCTAGCTGAGCAAAATCCAAATGAATCGTGTTGGGTTTGAGTTTAACATCAGCGCTGAATAGGACAGCGACATAAAGGAAACTGCTCACAAGGTTGCT
>NW_008772914.1:0-349 GCF_000715545.1 Opisthorchis viverrini
TGTTTCCCAAACCGTAAATTGAATATTAGCATACGCACTCCTATGGCGGGGCCCAAGGTGCCAACGTTGACCAGCCGCATACACCATACCAGAACAAGTGATAATTATATATCTGCCCCAGACGCCATAGTCGTCACATGCAGAAAGTTTGTGCAGAAAGCCTGAACGCATAGTTCGCAAGCTGCACGTGTTGGAGGCACGCAATCCCACAAACTACTTTAGCGTAAACTCATCTGGTGTTGTGCCACTATTCGATCAATGTCCTACATATTCGGTCTCTAGCGTTGGAGGGCTATATCTCCCAGCTTAGGCAGCCATCGGCACCATCAGTAAATGTCCACTCTGTTTT
>NW_008772915.1:0-349 GCF_000715545.1 Opisthorchis viverrini
TCCAAACTTTCGTTGGCGAAGTAGGGAAGGCCATGGCGTGACAAGGCGAATTGAAATTGACTGCTCTCAGTTCGCGCCCCATATTATCTTCGCACCTTTCTGGATAAGGTCCACGTGATTTCCTTTTCGCTTGATTGTACATCTTACCGGACACTCCAAGTAGCTTGCTGGCGCTGTCCAGAACGACTAACTGGTGAAAGATCGTCTGTCTCCCTTTTGTGGACTTGTAATGAGTGAGGTTTTGCAAAGAAGGCTGGGTCGGTCCAGCTTCTGGTGACACGCTCCAGCATGCTGTTCAGAGGCTGTGAAAGATGCTGTCAGCCGTTTTATTTAGGGACCTTAAGTAATT
>NW_008772916.1:0-349 GCF_000715545.1 Opisthorchis viverrini
AGGAGTGGCCGAATCACGAGCTCTCATCCGTGAAAACCGCTCATAGTCTCCGCAGTACCGTCACTTATAGTGATCTGATTAAAAATGCTAGTTCCAGAAATCTCAACACTACCGATCATGTTGCAGCGGCATCAGTTGTTAGGTCAAACAGACCAATTCCGAGGGCGCCGGAAGTTACATGCAATATGAAAAAATATTTCTTGAATACTTGGCAAGGTCAAGTAGTGTTTATGTGATATGAACACAAAGAACACTCCTGTGATTGAACTCACCCGTTCTCTCGTGCCGCATTTTCGAGGGGTTATATGAAAATCGTATGTAAAACGGTTACCCATATTGTGTGTGTCTG
>NW_008772917.1:0-349 GCF_000715545.1 Opisthorchis viverrini
AACGAACAAAACTAATGATGCTGCCGACGATTGGACCTTCGTGCATGTGCTCCGCAGACTTAGCGCAATCGAAAAAAATGGGTGGAAAATGTGAGACTTCAATAGCTATTATGTTACGTGTTATGCTCCAGCGCAGTGGATGCATCAGAGTGACATTTTATTTCAAAACGTTTTTTCAGGTATTCATGGTTTTAACGGGAACTCATCACAAGAAGCATCTTACAAAAGAACTTCTCCCGGAAACTAAGGGCGCCTTACTTGAGCGACGCAATCTCCCGAGAACTGCTCGACAACAAACATCTTGTCCAGAAAATATGACTGGCTGTGCGAGGATTAGTCCGCCATCACC
>NW_008772918.1:0-349 GCF_000715545.1 Opisthorchis viverrini
TCGTTCTTGCTTTAAGAACATGCTCATATTTATGGCTACCTTAACCCAAGCTACGGACGACGGATTCCTAACAAACGCAAAAATTTACGACTTCTCCAAAGCGTTCGGTCGTATCCCACACATCCCGCGGCTTTACTACCTCGAGACATACGGGATTACGCGGGAACTTCTGCTCTAGATTGGTGAGTGGGCAGACAGACATTCCGAATTAGGGTATAATTGATCTACTATTCTCCAGCGCTGCTCTCCATTGTTGTTTATCAAAGCTCAGTTTAGGAACTATTTCTGTTTCTGATAAACGTCAACGACCGTCCAGATGGTCTTGCTAGTCTATGTCTACCTTTCGCGG
>NW_008772919.1:0-349 GCF_000715545.1 Opisthorchis viverrini
CACGGAAACATCCAGCCTTAACAAAAGCCTGAGTGAGGCAAGGCTTCGAAAAGTTGAAAAAAACTAGAGGGGGAAGTACACAACTATTTTGACTTCGTTCTCAACGAAACGCTATGGGAGGGCCGACATTCTGCTGTCCACACCGTAGGCATAACAGATAAGCGTCTGAAATGCAATTCAACAACCTGTTTGGTCAGACTAGATCTGGTTTGGAGTTCAGTGGCCGGCTTAGACTGTCTCAAATCCGATAAAGGCAGTTGCAGGTGGCAGTACAACTACGTTTATATGATCCAGATGTCCTCTCATAAAGAAACATGAAGCACTAAAAGCTCTACGAATGCTAAGTGAC
>NW_008772920.1:0-349 GCF_000715545.1 Opisthorchis viverrini
GTCATTCCACGATATCATCAAGCTGGTCTGTTCATATCTGCGGATCTGAACGTCCGTCGGCGTCCCTGGCGCTGAAATTGTAAGAATGGGAGCATAATCTTGCGTTTCAACATCACCGATTTTGTTTAATTTTTGTTAACTTTCGGTTTATTGGCTGAAATTTTCTTCGTGCTCACATGTGGCGGAGTGCATCTTAATTGCACCCAACTGGTTGCTCTACCGTAATAATCGGATTGCACGAAATGTCACCCAGTATTCTGAACACGTGTTCCACACTGTCCAGTGTGATTTTGGCGATTGCCGGCTTTCCATCCAATTAGGATTTGTTGCTTGTGATCATATGTTATCA
>NW_008772921.1:0-349 GCF_000715545.1 Opisthorchis viverrini
AAACAGCAACATCTCCTCTTCGAAGATGAAGACTATATCTTTCGAATTTTACAGATCGGTGAAGTTTCCGTCAGAAGCAATTTGAACACCAAGGCTTTGAAGACAATCCAGCGTTCATCTCACCACCACATCGATCAAGAAATTGAATAGGAATGAAAAAAGTAGACACCTCTGACGAAAACGTCGCCTTGCGTACAGTAGTCTTCGAGGAGTTCTTCGCATACTCTCACTCGTCGGGAAGTCTGAGAATACAAATATATGAGTATGTCCACAAACTTCCAAGGCACCTGACGGAGAGCGGAGATGTGATAAACACAAAACCTACCGGGCCGGAATCTCGCTTGCTGCT
>NW_008772922.1:0-349 GCF_000715545.1 Opisthorchis viverrini
CGGACTCATTTTCCCGCAGAACAGGGAACACTGTTTCTGCTAGAATATGAGTAAGTGGGGACTTTTCAGTCAAAAGTCAGCCTGCCATCCCATTTCCCAATAGGTTTATTGACAATCGATCAATTATGGGTCTGTGAATGTGTGTATCAAAACAGGGGCTGCTTTTAGGAGGGTTTTTGTTCCCACCCTCTTCAGCGGAAAGCTATTCTGTCGTACGACTTCATCGCATGAGTCATTCATAACCGGCAGGATGGTCGCCATTCTAGAGCGGCCAGTACGATGCGAAAATTGCAAGGTCATCCGGACGCAACTGGAAAAATATTCTGCGCTTTTTTTCATAAACTGGGCC
>NW_008772923.1:0-349 GCF_000715545.1 Opisthorchis viverrini
AAGATGTGCTGTTTTCTAACCTATCCTGTGGCAAACACCAACTAGCTAACTAAGCTCAAAGAAACCAATAAAAAACACAACGTTGAATATGAAGGGGTTGATCAAAACACATTGAAAAAACTAGGTGCTGATTTTGAAGGGGCAAAGAACACAACATCACAGCTCTTGAAGGATCATGATTTGGCTCAAATCAGGCTGAACAAGACTTTTCAACGAGCTAGGTGAACATAAACTTTACAAGAACGGAAAACTGATACTCCAACTTATGCTCGTCACGTGGACGAACGACGGTCAATTGTAAACCAAAGGAATTGTAAACTAAAAAGGAATATTTGTGGTCCACAAACCG
>NW_008772924.1:0-349 GCF_000715545.1 Opisthorchis viverrini
TTCTTTCATCTAAAGCACACAAGTGGATCCATGTAACTTCGGTTCTATTGAGTATCACGAAAATTACTCACGAAATGCAAGCTCAAGCCTATTTAAATGGTTTTCTTTGGCACCGCTAGTGGGAGCAAATCTGGACACCGTGCAAACCACCCGCACTGGCGTCAGTGGAATTGTTGAAAAGCTGTGGAACACTGCGCGGCCGTTTGTCCCGCGGCGCTCCTATCGCCACTATCAGTCAGCTTAAGAAACATCCGGTAGAAACAACAGGAGTGTAGGAAGTCCAGTTAAAATATCTCTCAGATCAGGCAAACCCAAAAAGTGTGGCTGCAAATACGGCTCATGTGTATTC
>NW_008772925.1:0-349 GCF_000715545.1 Opisthorchis viverrini
TCAGCGGTGTGTCTATTTCCCATTGACACATAATATGATGCCATTCATGATTCACTCGTGTGTGTGGATCCCAGGATGAGAGACGTAACATACTTCTTCAGTTTTAATCGACCACACTGGCCTATGGCGGCCGCCCTTTCATGCATTCAAACTGCAAACTGAGTCGCGGATTTGAGACTCCCTACCGGTGCTCCTAGTGATGCGCATTGTTAATGGCCTCCAATAAGGATGGAACAACTGCACTCAGTGCTTTACGAGTTCACCCACACAAAGAAATCTCTACAGAAGCGGAACCCATTGGTTACTATTGTAAAAATTATTTGCTTGAGGAATCACCCGCTAACTTGGT
>NW_008772926.1:0-349 GCF_000715545.1 Opisthorchis viverrini
TGCACGTGACACATCCGTCCAAATGATTATGTTGGGTTATTAGGGACGGTTGGCCTCCGTACAGAAAGTGAGTTTTCGGTTGGGCATCGAAGATCTCCATTGAAGAATGTGTTCAGCACCAAATCTGTGGTGGTTAGGCCATGTACTGAACATGCCGAATCACCGCTGTTCGAAGAGAATGCTGTGTTCCGTGCCCCATTCAGAGATGGAAGCAGGACGGCAGTGAACTCTTGGCCGGGCGGAGAGGTATGTAATAGATTACGATAAATCCAAGTACCATAAGCTACTCGCCTTGGGGGATGAGGACCCCGATATCTCCCCTGCGCCTGGTTGGGGACGCTGCAAGATA
>NW_008772927.1:0-349 GCF_000715545.1 Opisthorchis viverrini
GATTTCAGGTGATTTCGTCCAAACAGTTCTTCTGCTAGTCTGTCGAGAACGGATTCTCTGAGAAGCTCATGCTCATGAGTGTTCTGCGATTCAAGCAGATATCTTGGTCTCTCCAGACAAACAGACTCATTACTTCAAAGAATTGTTTGAAATCTACTAAATTATTGGCTTTGATAAAATGTTTCTAACTGCTCTGCAATTCATTTTTGTGTCTAGTAACAACAGATAGTCCAACCATGTAAACCTGGCTAAACCAACCTTTATATTCTGACGCCACGCTGACTCTCATGGGACAAGTCATCAGTAAAACGGGTAAGGCTGCGCTGCTGTATATCAAGGAGTTACCAGT
>NW_008772928.1:0-349 GCF_000715545.1 Opisthorchis viverrini
CATGGTGTTGATTTGAACAATTATGACATCCTGTTTGTGGGTTCACCATCGTTGTGACTGATGTTACAAGCAACTAGCCTTCTAAATGTTTTAGCCGTAGATTTAGTACGTGGCGCTGTATAGGTGTCTTTTGCGAACGAACACGCTTCGATTCAGAGTTGTGATGGGGTTGTTGTTGCCACATCTGTTAGTACAGTGTATATGTTTTCATAATGCTTACACTTACTCAAAGGCAAAACCTGTATTGTTTGTTTAGGTGTGGGTTTGCGACCATCCACAACGTGGCCGACAAATCTCAGGAAGATCGAATGGAAAGCTTTTTTCTTAGTGAAACTCTCAAATATCTTTA
>NW_008772929.1:0-349 GCF_000715545.1 Opisthorchis viverrini
GAGCTTCCATACGACACTATTAATGTAGGACATCAATGCACAGTAAACCTTGACAGTAGATGCTCGTCCACGACAAATGGTACCAACCAAATGAGCAAACAGGCTTCCACGTGAGACAGTCAAGCGCGCATGAGCTCGGCCGTAAATTGGCTGGATGACCTCAAGGTCAAACGAGTGAAATGGTAGGGACAAATAAACACCAGTTCATACGCACGCACTAAACACAAAAGTGGAGCGGGAGTTACAAATATGGACAGAGGGGGAGTTTCAAATCCCAAAGTAGCGGACGGCGCATCGCTCGTTGAATTCTCCACGTTAACTCAGGGGGCGCCCCAGTTCTTGCACTCTA
>NW_008772930.1:0-349 GCF_000715545.1 Opisthorchis viverrini
CAAAGGCCCAAATCGCATCTGTTAAGTTGCATCATTTGTTGCCTCAAAAGCGATATCACTGGGTCTGAAGGATTTCGTTTGCCAGGCTACAGCAGGGTTTGTTTTGTATGGTTGCAAGAAATGGCATCCGCCGACAGATGGTATGAAACGTCCTCAGGCTTATTACCAATGACTTCGTGATGAGGTAACTGAAAAACGGATATTTGGTTGTGCAGCAGGTAGTTCAGTCCTAATAAACACCTAGCACGTCAAATACCGGTACTCTGTCTTGTGCTAAGCATTCCGGAGCGTCGCTTATGGAGACGAGTGTTGTTTTCCTATGCCTCCTTCAGAATGGTGCAAACTGCGA
>NW_008772931.1:0-349 GCF_000715545.1 Opisthorchis viverrini
CCTGAAACACTCGCCACCCACTCACTCACCTTCATATCCATGCTTGAGCAGTGTCTCAAAATCTCAGGGACGAATGAATTCAACTTTTAGCGTATCTAATCACATCACCACTTCCGTAAACACAGTAATGCAACGAGTGTAGTGCTGCACCAAGGGATCTGTAGGCACAAAAGATTTTTACAAAAATAGCCTTCCTCTGTCCAAAAGAGAAGCTAAACCTACAACTAAATTTAGCGATGCTTTTTCTCAGCTGTGATTCTGTGTTCAAAGGCACCTCTCTAGGAAAATACAAGTTAGGAGGGAGGATTGGAACGATATAATTTATAAACACTCACACGCAATTCAGATA
>NW_008772932.1:0-349 GCF_000715545.1 Opisthorchis viverrini
TTCGCCGAGCTTGGTAATTGGCTTTCAAATGTTACGTCGGGGACATCAGTGCGCAGTTGAGTGAGTCACACTGACAATGTCTCCTCGTATGGTGATAAAACTGTGCAAACCGATTGTCAACATATGACTGTATCTGATGTGTCATCAACACTGAATTGACAACCCACTATGTAGAGCTGCTACCTACGCTAAACATATCGATCCTGTTATTCAGTAGTCAACTAGAATTTCTATAAATTATTCACAGTTTCTGTCTGAAGTTGAAAACATTTTGATTCACATCCTTATTGAATTAGACCGTCTGGAATGTAAACGCGGTTTGCATTCTATCCTCGCTCCCCCAAGCAGG
>NW_008772933.1:0-349 GCF_000715545.1 Opisthorchis viverrini
AGAGGCAAAAGCAGCTTTCAGATCAAGAACCTACCATGTTGGGTTAGTCCTAGTCAGCTAGATAAGGAATAACGGTCCCCTCCCTTTTGCATTCGTGTATTTTCATGCGATGCATTGGAGCAACAGTATATGATATCTTGTTTACTGACACTCGTGAACATATTTATGGACATATTTATGGTATATCACAAGAGGACGTACTTTAGAACTCTGAAGGAAAAACCCGAAAGAATGAAAAGATATCGCAGATTTCGATGAACCAAACTCGTTTGAGGGACGAATGAACAAGGTAAAATCTGCAGATTCCCTGAAGGAAATATGATGGGACCCGAAAAATACTCGAACATTA
>NW_008772934.1:0-349 GCF_000715545.1 Opisthorchis viverrini
TGGCATATTCGATAACTCCATTCCCCTGCCTTAGGGATGCGCGATACCGTGATCACTAGCGTCCGACCCTGAGCAGTTTGAGGATCAGTTGCTGATTCAGCAATCGCGCTTTGACACGTTCGAAAGCCTCCAAATAGTAATCCAAAGTGATCGGGTAGGATGACATTGATTCCTCCAGTGGTCAGACCTGCCACACTTGTAGCAACGCTTCGTTCGAGCGCGCCTCCGCGATTCCGCCTTGAAGCCCAGAAGCTGTTCGGCTGGTTGGCCCACTTTGTTCTTCAGCTCCCATACCGGCGAATCCTCCCTGTTCTCCTGCCACTGCAACGTGACCAGTGGCGCCTCGGCC
>NW_008772935.1:0-349 GCF_000715545.1 Opisthorchis viverrini
AAACATAAAATCGATAAGCAGAATAAATACAAATATGATGAACGAATAAGCACGCCGTTTAGTATAATTCCACGTCAAAATAGCCAGGATACTATATCAAAACACACTGAACTAATATAGTGAATAAAATTCAGCGTGGGGTTAAGTTTTCGGCCTGTATATTTTATTTGAATGAGTTTGAGCCGAGTTAACAGAGCTTTGCTGTAAACTAACAGTCTACTTTTGTTGAACACCAAATCTGTAATATACACCCCAAAACACACCATTTGCATTACTTTGTAACACATAAACCATACACCTGTGCGTCAGAGCCTCGGATAATTTGAATTTCTGCGAAATCATTATATCG
>NW_008772936.1:0-349 GCF_000715545.1 Opisthorchis viverrini
TTGCTGGAACATATTTAATTAGAGTTTTGCTGAGAGGGCTATCGGTTTGGCTAAAATCAGTGCCAAACTGCCGTCAGAACTAGTAGATTCAAGAACTTCGATGTTTTTTTAATTTTGACGGGAAGTCATCTTTGAATTCGGGTAGTTTAACGAGGCGATTGGTGGCCAATGGTGGAAGTAACGCTGAAGGCATTAAGCACTATATTGTTTCTGCGTTCGCATCCGCCTCATTGGAGACCTCCAGTGACCAAGCGCTCAGTTGATGGCAAGTGATTCAGCGTTTTTTCTAGCATTCTAGATTTGGAGAGAATGGATCGTAAGTCCGGGCGTCGTTATGGCATGAGAATAT
>NW_008772937.1:0-349 GCF_000715545.1 Opisthorchis viverrini
AAACCTTGAATTAACCTTGAATTAAAATTGAATCTCATGGAAGCTTCCTTGAAACATCACTGGGCTGGTCGAATTCACCACCGTAGAGTATAATGTTCAAAATATTTGAAGATGAAACTCTGGCATTTCGGCCGCTGTCAATTCTGTCGCCAAGCCAATGAAACATCCACTGAAGTGTTTGATTTTTGTTTGGCCTCCACATGTTATCACTTCTCAACGATACTTAGAAACTTCGTTCTCTAAATGGTACAGAAGAGTTCCTACCATTCATCCTGTTGAGCGGTCACACACAGTCCTGAAGAACGCAAAAAAAATCTTCCGGAAAGTAAGAAGGCAGAGTATACACTCA
>NW_008772938.1:0-349 GCF_000715545.1 Opisthorchis viverrini
TCAGGAATTCGTTTGAAGATTAGAAAACAGGAGACAGCGTGTAGTGATTCACGCAAGGCTGTATAAAACATAAGTATGTTTTAAGTCATTTCATCTACCATTTACCTCACAGCTACCCTTAGCGCGAGTCGGGTTCAACAGTATAGTTTCACTGTAGTCTATTTCACGACTGAGACGAGTGGTGCTCTGCCAGCACATGACTGACAGGTGGGCAGATACCACCATTCAGGTGCATTTGAAACACCGGCACAGTAAATGCCCCTCTTATGCTTGGTGTGTTATCTTGCAAGTCTCATGTTCGCCAATTTAGATGACAAAACAAATGTCGATACATTTTGATATAGGACTT
>NW_008772939.1:0-349 GCF_000715545.1 Opisthorchis viverrini
TGACCAACACCAGCTGAACTTTGAGTCGACTGAATGGCAAACAAACAAACAAAGATGACGCACGTAGATTATTGCGCACAGAGGACAAGCAAGTCTAAAGACCATACATTAGATTTGTCTGAATAACGGCTCTTGTTGGAACGTTCATAGTAAGACTTAGCTTCGCTATGAATTCGACAAAGTCCTCAGTCCATGATACATTAAAATCTGCGAGGCCTGATTTGCAGAATCATTTTCGAAAGGTTACTTTCACTCCTCATGGATTGTTTGAGATGTAACCACTGCTTCAAGTGCTCATTACTCCATCCAGCAGAGTTATCACGTTTTGTTGCTGGTTTTTGAAACCAGT
>NW_008772940.1:0-349 GCF_000715545.1 Opisthorchis viverrini
GGCGCAAGACCCCATTAGGCCAGCTTGAACTCAAACCTATTTTAAGGGAACACTGATAGATGTGGTTAGACCACGGGAAATGCTTGAAGACACGTTTATTCAATCGTTTGAGGCGGTGGATATTATTAGCTTCTAATCCACTGGTTCTGCTGACCAGTCACACACTACGCCCAAATGCTTGCCAGAACATTGTATACTGTTAGAAAAATATATTCTAAGTTGCAGTTCTGAGAAATCTTGTCTGAATGGTGTTGTAACGATATCTTGTAAAACGGGTGAGAGTTTCAAGATTTCAAGAGACGATTGTGGGTCGAACCTTGGCACGTTGCACTGTTGAGTTCGAGTGCAT
>NW_008772941.1:0-349 GCF_000715545.1 Opisthorchis viverrini
GTCAGGCAGCACGGGAACAATACCGATGTGCTCGGCGAAATTCTTCCAGATGTATTGAGCTCTCCGCAACAGTACCCTCAACACTCATCCTTGTCTGCGACCCACTTAGATACTTCGACTAATCTGGACAGAGGATGGGGAATCACAAGTTCCCCGTCTGCAGAAACGCATTCCAATTCTTTTCCAAACCGCCAGACCACTGCAGGATACACATGGACACGTACTTTTAGATGCCGCTTATGCACAGAATCGTACGAGGTTTTGCGCGATCTTCGTCAGCACATGAGGACGGCGCATACAGGACAGTCTGAAATTCATACCGGAAAATCAGTTGAGGAGAGCCAGCAGC
>NW_008772942.1:0-349 GCF_000715545.1 Opisthorchis viverrini
GACTCGCTGAGCCCAAGGCCATCGCATTCTCAACAAACTTTACCCTCTCACAGAGATCCTTCGGAAAGGAGCCATCCTCTCGAGATATGAGATATTTCCCTGACCGCGCTAAGTACGAAACTTTCGGATGTTAGGACATAACAGGACACTGAGACATGCGGAGTCGTTCTCCCTCAACCGCTTCGTGCTGATAAAGTGAAATTAGCCAATCAAGTGCTGAGAGTGATTGTTGGCTACGGCTATATAAGTAGGCCCAACTGAAAAAGGGAACCAGACAAATCCATGGAGTTTCTTCATCCACTGGCATAATCCAGACGCCATTTTTTGAATGTACACACTATGCAACAAG
>NW_008772943.1:0-349 GCF_000715545.1 Opisthorchis viverrini
GATGAACTCAACTCATGGTTTCAGGTCCTAACCAGAGGCAAGCGGACACAGTGACCTTAACACCATATCGATTAATTATTTTAAGCCTGTCACCTGCGCTCATAAATTTTCAAGGTTCACTCGATGACTACCTTAGTTTTATTGACTGGTCACGTTTCTTTAAACTTTTATAAATGTTGTAAGCTGTACTGTATTGTGTATATTTTATCCTATCGTACAAGTTCTTCAGTCGAAAAAGCTGTTCGAAATGTATTCACCCTGCAACCTTGTTGTTCTTACTGCCTTGTTCAAATTAACCAAGGAATCACAGTGTTCCCAAGATATTCCATCGCGCCAAACTTGTCTTCTC
>NW_008772944.1:0-349 GCF_000715545.1 Opisthorchis viverrini
TCTGGAATAACCGGCACACCGATCAGGCTTTGACTCTACCAATGACTTCATCACTGAAAACAATTATTCCTTGATGAGTCTGAAATGCGGATGGCTTAAGGAGCAGTCGGAAGAAAATACTCATCGACACGACGAAGCAAGCGGCTAAACTACTGCCAAACGTCTACCTGTCACCAAAGTAATTTTGGACAAGCGTGTGCGATTTCATGAAGAGTAACGAACTTCAAATTTGAGCGATTATTGAAGGTAGCCAAAAACTGAATAAAACTGTTTCGGACTTCTTTCAAAGGATGAAATATGCTGCAATCAGCTAGCCTCGGAAAGCGTCTCTTCAGAAGCGGGAATAGCG
>NW_008772945.1:0-349 GCF_000715545.1 Opisthorchis viverrini
GCTCGTCATAACCGAGTTGCAAGGGAAATAGCGAAATATCTACGTCATCTGGGATGCACCATCTTCTAGAAACTGAGAGCACTTACGAAATACAGTGACTTGAACGGCAGCATTTCACGCCTTCACAGCCCGTTCTATATAAGTGAACAAGCTTCCATTAAGATTGCCTTCTGTCTCCACTGTCTTTTTTACGCAACAAAATCACATTTTCCCCACAAGGACTTCCAAGACAACTATCATCTACAAGTCTATCTCAAGTTCGCTGAAAAAAGAAACAATGCAAAGAGCAAGCAAGAGTAGCACACCTTTCCGGAATATATACACTGCAGACTTCAACTCACAGTCAAGC
>NW_008772946.1:0-349 GCF_000715545.1 Opisthorchis viverrini
CTAAAATAATCGAGTTTCCCCCAAAAAGTGATGAACCGTGCAGGATATTCCATGTAGTTATTGAAGTAGACATTTTGGTTATGTTTTAATAGTGGTATATACTTGTGACAACATTATGTATATAGTATTGTGCGCATAATCTAGCGATCCGATGGTGTGCATTCTTACTAGTTCTGCGAACGAAAGCCCCGTTACCAATTTGGGCTTTAACCAGGCATGTGCTCGGCTGATTTTGAGTCTTCTCGTCTTAAAAATCCCAACTGTTCCAACAATAGTAGCACTAGGACATTCAACTTGTTTTTCGGTATGAGAAAATGTGTTATGGTATATATATATATATATATATATA
>NW_008772947.1:0-349 GCF_000715545.1 Opisthorchis viverrini
CCTTATGAGTAGTAGTGCATTACGAATATTCATGAAAACCCATTTGAAAATTACCTAAGCTTCTCAAAGTGAATGTTCTTTGCCAGCTAAGATTTATATTATTCAACACAACGGCTGAATGCTTTTTTATGCAGGGCATTGCTCAACACTGCGCCACTGGCATCATTTAAACCGTCTATAGTAAGCATGCAGGACTCGGAAAAAAAAACTAAAAAACGCGTATTGCAATCATGTGTAGTCTACCAAGGCTCAAACCCAACCCCGATATCTGGCTGCTCTTGTCAAGATTTGAGAAACCTGGCGGTATCTGAGCCCTCCATGGAATGGCTGGGCAGTTAGGCACCAAAAA
>NW_008772948.1:0-349 GCF_000715545.1 Opisthorchis viverrini
AAGGTCTCGAGCCTGTGACCTCGTACTTACTAGTAAGGGGGTGTGGCAATGTGCATCATTTTTCTCAAAAGTGAGATAGTCTACTGCATAGGTTTGAACATAGCCATTGTTGCACCATCACGTAGCAAAGGCTACCAAATTTCTCACTTTGTTTCAGTCGATCAAGTCCAAACGCCCAACTAAAACATGAGGCACCTCGGCGCAGCACATTCAGTTGAAGAAGACTGTTACAGACGAGAGATTTCGTTGGATTCAGCTGAGTTCCGCGTCAAAACTGAATTCGTGTGCATTTGGGAGTAGTTGGAGGATTTTGTGAGATTTCGGTTCAGTCAGAACTTAAAGTTGACGG
>NW_008772949.1:0-349 GCF_000715545.1 Opisthorchis viverrini
ATCCCGAGTGTGTGGCAAGCTGAGCCACCCTAGTCACGAAACATTCCTCACTCGGGTTAGCACTCAGCTGAACTTCGAAGTTTGGAATATGGAGCGCGTGAGCAAAATTCAAGCATGGTGTGAAGTGGGAGCGGAAAATCCCCGATCCGACCTCGATGAAGTGAACTGCCACATTATACATGCACCGAATCAGTCAAAACCCAATCGTGGCAGTGTGCGTGGGGCAATTTGTGTGCGCCTGTGAGGTGCACTTTGGAGACCTGTTGTTTCGTGGCAAAGAAGAAATCACCATCGTTGACAACATACCATCACCGTTCAACACGAATGCTTCGTTGACGTACAACCATGG
>NW_008772950.1:0-349 GCF_000715545.1 Opisthorchis viverrini
ATGGGTGAGTTTGATTCTCCCCAGAAGTGATGCGTTTCTTCCCCCCTCGCACTTCAGGATTCTTGTGTTTATTCTTCTTTGTAGCCTAAAAATTCCCTTCAAGCATCCGTACTTACGATTCAAAATAGGTGAGGTAACTATGGACAGATACCCATGATATTCTCGGTCCACTTATACCTGACTGATGTAGCCAATTCAGCTGCTTGTACCAAGGTCACGAAAGTCATATAATCGAACGCATCTTCGCTAATAGTGAATATTTCTTTAGGGTTATGCCTGTCTCTTTTCACACCGACAGTGTTTTGTCTCAAACAAACCCGATGTCTTGGATATTACAACACAGCAGTGC
>NW_008772951.1:0-349 GCF_000715545.1 Opisthorchis viverrini
ATACATGTGGCTTGCATGCATATTATGACCGCTTAACCGAGTTCAGTATCGTGCTGGGTGGATATGTGGCTTGCGTTCTGATTGGCCGACTCCACGTTGACCTTGGAGTATTACTATACTAATCTGCTATGTGAGCTTGTGGGATTATCACTCCATTCACTTTTGCAGTCTGATCCATTTTTCTGATAGCATTAGTCTTTCTAATCTTCGTATATCAAAGCCAAAACTGGATGATGTCATCTTCCAACAGTCCCTTCTCCTTTGATCCCCCCATTCCAGCCAAAACCATGGCATTTCTTGAGCTTCTTACAACCTACATGGAAGGTGAATTTGTTGTGGCTTGCTAGCT
>NW_008772952.1:0-349 GCF_000715545.1 Opisthorchis viverrini
TTGGCTGTGCAACACAGGTAATGCCACGGAGAGTGGGGTTTTTTGGCCGCATTGAGCAGGCGTTTAATAGCATCAATAATAGGTCCGTTGGTGAGCGCAACATAGTAATTAGGAATTCGCTAACCCAGTTTACGTTTGAGTTTGGCACTAAAGGGGAAATGAGTAAGGAAGGTCCGGATGCGTTAGGTAGATATGACTAGGCGTGTGCCCAAAATAGGTCAAAGCGTATTCACCACTGTGGGGTAGAGAGTTGAACAGTGGATGAAGTAATGTTGAATCCACGGCAGAAGGTAAAGTGTGAGGTTTGTTATGATGTGGGGAGTATTTCCGTAAGGATGATGTGCAGTTA
>NW_008772953.1:0-349 GCF_000715545.1 Opisthorchis viverrini
GCCAACTAAGCCGCCTTCCGGATCGACTATCACTAGCGACGGAAAGACGTGGCGTCTGCTGAAAGGATATGCACAAAAGTAGCCGTGGCTAATCTGCAGACGCCAAAGAGCATTGAAAGCAGGTGCCGTTTGCTCAATTATAAGAGGGGAACCGGAATCGAGGCACACTGTTGCCGTCAGATTAAAGCGGAGAAACTGAATGAACTGTCAGATATTTAAGCGAACCGAACAAAAGAATCAACACACGGTAGTACCGACTGAGCGGCTGTGAGCTCGCTGGGCATTTGAAAATGGTGAGCAACAATTGCCCGCCAGCTGCAGGTCAAGTAGTCTCACTAGTGTAGCGTAC
>NW_008772954.1:0-348 GCF_000715545.1 Opisthorchis viverrini
ATGTACGGTGAGGAAATTGCGCTCAGCCTCAAAACTGAGAACGTTCCATTGCGCTGGATCCCGGTAAAAAGTCATCTGTTCCTGGCCAGCACGAACTTCCAACAGGAACGCTCACATCGAGTTACTTGGAGACCACCAACCGCAAGACAGTCATGGACTCAATCGGACCAGGTGGCTATCAGTTACCAACGGAGTGTCTCAGGTAAAAAATGTCGTGCCATTGTGCAAGCGCGGTAGCCACTTCGCCTTCCTTAAGCATAGCGCGTGATGAAGCAGAGAAACTCCGTACAACTTCGATGAGTTTTAGTAGCACAGTAGCACCAAACTGACCTGGCAGCGAAGCTACTG
>NW_008772955.1:0-348 GCF_000715545.1 Opisthorchis viverrini
GGCCTGGTATTGGGGACGATACACCAACTTCGTCAAAACGCAACAGAAAGAGTTCTCTTCAAATGCAAATGAGTGTATTTCGCTAAGGTCTTTTACTTGCACTCTCAGCATCATTGTTTTGCAGACCAGGGGTGATTTTACGAGAGACCACCTTGGTATATTGTTAGTACTTCTGATAAGTCCGTTTATATGCAGCACCTTTTTTTCAACAAAATCGGTCACCTTAAAGCGGAATGGCTTGATAGGAGCTGCTACACACGGTTTCCTTTGTCCGTCCCACTGCTGCTTATGAAATAGGAAGTGCGTAGGTGAACGACAATTAGCAATTGGGAAATGGTAAACCTTCAA
>NW_008772956.1:0-348 GCF_000715545.1 Opisthorchis viverrini
AACATCCTCATTTAACGGACCAACGGACTCACTATCTAGATAGCATTTAATTCGATATTAGAAATTCATATTAAGTGAAGATAACAAAAGATACAGCCGGACCACGTGGATCAGGATCTTTGTGGACAAAGGAATGGCCTGAATCGTGTGCTCAAGAAGGTTCAAAGACCCGGAAACCGACAAAATCTCAAATGAACGAGAATTGAAAGAGTTAGAGAATATCACCCTTGTGACCAGAGTAGCTTAGATGATTGACGATAGAATAAGCGCGATTCCAGCGACGACGATTATTATTCCAAACAGTTCAAGATGTCTAGACACAGAACACTACTCATAGGGTTGCTGAAA
>NW_008772957.1:0-348 GCF_000715545.1 Opisthorchis viverrini
TAACTGCCAAACCCGGCCATAACAAATCCCATCGTGTTCGAAGTCTTCGCCTCATTAGCACTTCGCAGAGCACCTGGCCCGTAGTATTATGTGGCGTAACACTGTACTGCAGTAAATGTTGGGCAGTTTTGTTTGTAGAAGACCTGGGCCTTGTTTCACCAATCCATTATTTACGGCTACCGCCGTGCGTTCTGCCGGGCCGTTGAAAGCGGGGCGACAGAAACCTGTTAAAAATGTTCTATTCCGTCCGTTTTCAAAAGCAGTTGAAATTGTGTACTGATAAAAGCCTTGGCGTAACTGGAAACCATCGTAGAAGGTGCTACTTCAAGTGGGAGGAAAGAAGACGTC
>NW_008772958.1:0-348 GCF_000715545.1 Opisthorchis viverrini
GGAACCGTCTTAAGCTACTCATCATCACATCCAAAGTCCGTGTACACCAGCGCTGTCTCATCGATATTTAGTCCAGCCAGAGCGCTGTGCACTGAAGAGATCAACCGAACAGCAGCTCGAAATGAAATTACCAACAGATATCAAGAAATTGGAAACCCAGTGAGTTTGACTAGGCGGCGATTTAGAAGGATATTGGCTCCTGTATCTAGACCCAGTAAGGTAAGATTGGCACGACAGTCATTCTATATAAAGCGGGAACATCTGAGGGTTGACACTTGTCCGTGTGTGGTTGTCAACGCGTGTAGAATCACTAGCAAAACGGGGAGTGGAAATCCCAACCCGACCAAA
>NW_008772959.1:0-348 GCF_000715545.1 Opisthorchis viverrini
GCTTCGATTCATGAATGCCACGGCCTGCTTCATTGGTCCGCGTCTGTCAGGATCATTAACCATTGATGAGATGTATCCCGGCATCCTTACCCAGGGATGCAGGGATAGTTAGTGACTC
Organism: Opisthorchis viverrini; assembly: GCF_000715545.1. Classification (NCBI taxonomy): domain Eukaryota; kingdom Metazoa; phylum Platyhelminthes; class Trematoda; order Opisthorchiida; family Opisthorchiidae; genus Opisthorchis; species Opisthorchis viverrini. Next base: position 119 of record NW_008772959.1, read on the forward strand.
GGCTGAGTTTGCTGGTTTATGCTTTCATGCATCGATGCCAGGCCACCGCCCTAGGCGTATGACTTTAACATGAACTGCCTCGGCTTCCCGATTTGAGAAGCATTCTCCTGTCCACCAAGTTCACCGGAATTGATAAAACTGTCCAGATAAACAAATTTGTCTTGTACGTCGATTGGCTCGTTTGCAGGCAAGACCTTCGGATTTCATCCCACCCAGTCTTGTAGCAGCAC
>NW_008772960.1:0-348 GCF_000715545.1 Opisthorchis viverrini
TTTTCTTGTCATGTGTTAGGCAGGAAGCCAATTGTTTTGCCCTCCTCGTTTTGTTTCTTTGCTCGCCGCCTTCAAATCCTAACTGTTTGATCTTACTTGATATCCTCCCAATAACGCATGGCCATTGTGCTTTCCTGTCCGTACCGGTTTAGTGGCAATCATGGCCACTTTGTATAATGCCAACCTCCAATGATGCTGTCCCTGTTCCTACCCCATGTGCACACAGTTCCCACCTGTCATGCTTTTAGTCTGACTGTAAGGTTATGATCCTACCTGACGTTACGCCACCCGCCAGTTGGTAATAAACCTTGCTATTATCATTTTGCTCGCACTTACAGCGGTCATTCG
>NW_008772961.1:0-348 GCF_000715545.1 Opisthorchis viverrini
TCAATGCAACAGATGGATCACTAGTGGATCGATCTTATGAGTTAGAATGGTAGGCTACATGTGGCTAACCGTTGAGGTTCGTGTGGCAGCATGGATGAGTTTAAACACCACAAAAGAAGCGTTGTTATAGTTTCAGCGACTACAATCTTACTAGAGACTCGATCGAACACACTTCCACGGAAGTGACCGAGCTTAGATTCATATGAATAACTTAGTGTTCAAAATGATGAGTTTGACTCAGTTATGCCCAGTAAACAAAGCCACACGGTGGTTTGCCAGTAAATTTGAATTCCGGGTTTCCATTTTTATGTTCTCCGTCTTTTATATGTAGAATTTTCAAAGTTTAGC
>NW_008772962.1:0-348 GCF_000715545.1 Opisthorchis viverrini
CTCCGTGTGGCTTGAAATCGATCAACCTGGTGACTCATTTACTTGACCTGACGAAGCTTTTGTGACCAGCAATAAGTCCACCGATCGATACCTACAGATTGTTCAAAATCTCATTACATCGCGATCTGTGAAACGATTCTGTGCACAAAATACGACACGGTGTGCTGTCGGTGTAAACGATCCTCCATCCAGGGCGAATTTGAAACTCAGTCATTGATGATATTCCGTCAGGATGACAAGTGCCTCTGAAGTTCCAATACAAAATTAGCAGGATTGAAGCGGAAACATTTGGAGCTTCTATGGTAATTTTTCGTTTTGAAACTGTTCACCCAGTCATCAATCCACTCA
>NW_008772963.1:0-348 GCF_000715545.1 Opisthorchis viverrini
TGCAATTGATTGTAGATAGCTGCATTAATCTTACTTTCATGCATCTACAATGAACAGTCAGGTCCAGTGCATGCGTTTAAAACCATAAAGTACCGTTTATTCTAATTGTATGTTTTCGAGCATATAAGTATGAAAATACTATCTGTGGCAAGCCGCACTCAAAGCCTCATGTTGTTTTCCGTATCGCCAGACACAGCCATTATCAATGTAACTACGCTAATTGTGGGGACACAAGCCATCTCTTGTCGAGGCTTTGCCATTCTTTTCAACTGGATCAAATCGGCTGTGCCGTCCATCCTGAAGAAGGAAACCGACAAGGCGAATGGCCGGTGTTGAAATGGACCTGAA
>NW_008772964.1:0-348 GCF_000715545.1 Opisthorchis viverrini
TGAGAAAACTTAACACAAACTAATTACACGGTCTCAAAAACTGTCCAAGTAATTGAACACGTTGAAAATGTAACTAGTGGTGCACTTCACTTGGGAAAGTATGGGACTGTCGCTTTCGCTTAGCTTCGCCAACCTTTACATTCTTCCGAATATGTTGGATTACACTGCAAGTGAAAGCCAACGTGCTTGATCGAGTTTCGGTTTTAATTAACTTAGCAGTGTGCTCAGCCAAACTTTGGGAATTATACTTTCTGTGGTTTCAGCTTCTCGTCAGCATTCGGTGTCAAATGCACAAACAACTTGCTTCACCCTTTGAACTAAAATTACGTCTACTGGAAAGAAAAAAAA
>NW_008772965.1:0-348 GCF_000715545.1 Opisthorchis viverrini
CGTTTTCAAATAAAGTGGACTGGATTTCAAAGGGAAACAATATGACATCTTGAAGCATTGGCTGTAGGTGTTCGCTTCATCACGTGATTCACTTTCACATCATTCTAGTTTGATCATTCCACTTCGTGTCCCAGAGCACGTCAAATTTGACGTGAATTAACGTCCAGATACCGCACCCATTGCATCTTGTCTGGGTTTCACTAAGGGACGCCTCATTCGCTCGTTTAGTGGTCTTCGAAGACGGTTTTACCAAGAACTCTACTCGTTCAGTCTGATTCATACTGATACATAATGAAGTTCGGTTAACTATCAGGGGAGTTGGGCGAGTTCCACCCACGACAGTAATGG
>NW_008772966.1:0-348 GCF_000715545.1 Opisthorchis viverrini
AGCGTTTTTCTTCTTAAATAGTGCCGCTATTTGAGGAATTTTACACAATTATTTTTTATTCTCCATATTTACTTCGTTCGTGACTTAAAACTTACCATTCTGGGCATGCGTCCCTGTTTGTGAGTTGAAATGGAAAGAAGCTAAGTGACGGTGACCTGACTATGCAACTGCCACGTGAACGTTAACGATGCTTATTTTGTGCCACTTAATATATCATACCGTTTCTGAGACAGGTCCACTTATGTATGCACTGACTTGATCCAACTCCAATATCCCGTTGTAGTAGGTAGGACCTTTCTAATAAAGCTTTGCATAGAGAATATTCGTAAACGTGTGGTGGGTTTATTT
>NW_008772967.1:0-348 GCF_000715545.1 Opisthorchis viverrini
TCGCTGAACAAGCACCTCGCGCTATCCATCCCGGGTTCGCTGGCTGCGAGAAAATTCATCCTGCTCTCTGACGCGGCAATACAGAACGCCACGACGTCTCTAGTGGATGGGCGCTTAAGGGAGTGCAGAATGATTATGTGGGGGTCGTTCTGCGGAAAAATGAGGCCAACTAACCCGGCACAATCGCTCCTTCGTAGTGTCCTCACTAAGCCCGATCAATCGCCTCACACAGAATGGTTAAGCCATAAGGAAAGCAAGCAGACACTAGGGTTTCCAGTCATCCTTTCATCTCCATTTGCCGTACAGAGGATCTTGGAGCCGGCTATCGGCATTCAAAAGGCCTACCCA
>NW_008772968.1:0-348 GCF_000715545.1 Opisthorchis viverrini
GTCTACCAAACTGGCTATCGGGCCCTATACGCGATTTGACCCAGGAGCCGGTTCCTAATGGAAGGAAATACCTAATAACTCGGCAATGAGTGCCCGTTTGTCTTCATGGGCTTGGATGACGTGACTGTACTGCTAACAGCTTCATCGGATGGGACGCCGGATTGGGGATCTGCTGTCTAAACTTGAATAGACGCCATTGTAAAATCTGAAGACCGGCTTCTTAGTACAGACAGCTGTCGACTTAGTTCGAGTAGCAATGTGTGGTCCGACTCCCAGAAGGTCAAATTTAGCTCCAGGTTTGGATTCTTCCAGCTGTCCAAATGTTACTTAGAAATATGTCAGTTTAGT
>NW_008772969.1:0-348 GCF_000715545.1 Opisthorchis viverrini
ATAACCAACGAAAGACACCTTGATGATCAAGTTGTAATCAAGTCTTCCATGGGGCACAGTGACCTCTGTGAGATTATCTTTGATTCCATCCACTACTGGGCCAGGAACCCGGATCCTCCAAGAGGTATTCGAGACTTCTGCCGGGGATATTTATCAGAAATGCATATCTTCCTTGACCAACTTAAACTTATATCAGCTTCAGTGGAAGAGAATTACATTAAAATTGTACGGAAGTTACGGGGCTGACGCCGTGTTTGTCCTTAAGAATCCGGTGTGCAGTGGAATCGACCAAAAGCTACTCAGAAGGATTCGGTATCTTCTGGAAACGAGTTCCCAGCTATTCTCCAA
>NW_008772970.1:0-348 GCF_000715545.1 Opisthorchis viverrini
GTGGGGATTCGAAAACTCACCTTTCATTTGTTCTTGAAAAACAGAACGGTGCCGGTCATGGGTTTTGTAATTACCCTTTATTATATTGAATCAACTAAACTGACATATATTTATAGGTAACATCTAGACTGTTAGAAATATCCAAACATAGAGCTACATTTGACATTCTAGGAATCGAATCACATATCGCTGCTCGAACTAGGTCGAAAGCTGTCTGTAGTAAGAAGCCGGTCGACAGATTTTATAGTGGCGTTTACTCAAGTCCGAACCGCAGACTCCCGGTCCGCGTCCCACACTATGAAGTTGTTAACCGTACAGTCACGTGGTTGGTCATTCCATCTAAGCTCA
>NW_008772971.1:0-348 GCF_000715545.1 Opisthorchis viverrini
CTCACACTCACGGAATGAGTGTGGAAGTTAGGAGTTGAGCCGCACCTAATTGCTGGTTCCACCAGCAGTTTTCTCCTGCGTACTTTAACGAAAAGATCACGTGAGTTTACGCTGTCTCTAAAAGTTCAAAGGAATTCGTAGGGCTAACCGCCATCTAGATAAAACAGCGACGCAGGAAATGACAGAAATATACAATGAAAACGCATTAACTATCCTGTCGACCATGTTATCTGATTATTGGTTCTAACTCGATAACAGCAATGTGTATACATCAGAAAAGACACGTAACAATTTAAGACTTTAGACTAGTTGCCCTAGATTCTCGTCTTCTTTCAACGGCCAAAATGA
>NW_008772972.1:0-348 GCF_000715545.1 Opisthorchis viverrini
CAAATTCGGTTACTGTAAATTTTGAAGTGCGTTCGAGTTACCTGTCCAGACGGATATCCATCAGTGTCATTCAAGGGGACGGTGAATCTGCGTGTACTTCATCGGTTAGGTTTTTTATGACTTTTTTCGAGAACCAGGGATACCCAGTCATACATCTGTCATAACCCTGCAATGGATTCCCCAGTACTTTGAGACAAGTCAGAGTTGGCTACGTAAGATTTCGACCTGGTATGGGGTTCAGTGAACATGTCTTTACGTTAGTCAAGCGCATGAGCAACTCTATCCACAGCACCCACTATATGTTTCTCTTTCCTAGGTGTGAAATCTCTCCTACGTATACTCGAACAT
>NW_008772973.1:0-348 GCF_000715545.1 Opisthorchis viverrini
CATTTTCTGTAACTGTTAACTCATTTAAGCGAATGGATGTGACTCCTGCACACATGCTGCTACTTCCTCCAACCGGGAGGCTACCCCGCTCTCAATGTTGAGAACTAGGCAGATTGGTGAACAAATCCAGTATTCGGCCTGTCGTGAAAGCAGTATGCTTGAGGTGTTTCACAGGAGGCCAGATAGAAAGGTCGACCGCTAGACAGGTAGGGAAACAGGGAAGTTTCCCCTCAGTAGTGGGTACTCTACGAAAACAACTCTACCAGTAAGCATCGACGGAGCTGATGTTTACAGTGAATTTCGACCAGCCGTTTTCTTCGATTGAGCTGAATTTTGCAGATAGACAAA
>NW_008772974.1:0-348 GCF_000715545.1 Opisthorchis viverrini
GTCAGAAGATTGCGTCTGCCCCACCTCCATCCACTGACCAACCTGGTAAGCAGGAATCTGTGGATGTTGAACCGGATGGGTTGCTAATGATCGTTGTGACATCGTTAGTTCGAGCGTTAGGTTTGTTGGGTCTGAAAACACCAATGCTTCTGAAATTTCAGCGAATTGAGGCGTGGCCAGCAGGTGCGAAAGTGTACAATAACCACGATACTCAGGAATGGCCACAAGTCACCGGCATCCCTTTCGTGTGTTGCGGCAAGATTCGAGTGAGCACTATTCATAATCTGAATAAACGGAAAGATATGTTGCATGTCCTGGATTATCGTTAGATTATCATCCACAATACAC
>NW_008772975.1:0-348 GCF_000715545.1 Opisthorchis viverrini
ACGAAAAAGTTTGTCAACAGATCAAAACTTCAAGCAACCTGGTGACATGAATGAATGGACAAAATGGAACTATCAGCCTAATACGGTCATAAAGTGCGCACCGAACGACCGCCTTTACACCAACGGTTAGTCATATTGCTGTGATTTTCAGATATGTTCATTCGCTCTCCCGAGAATTATATTGTGTATACATACGTTACATTTTGGCATCATCAGGCAAATCCAAATAGCTGACGAAGATCCAGATTGATAGAAATTTGGGGGGTTTGTCTGCTTGATGGGTCGAAGAAGGGTGACACCGTTGGTGGAGTTTCACCAGTCTTGTGAACAGTGTCAGTTGAAGGGAGA
>NW_008772976.1:0-348 GCF_000715545.1 Opisthorchis viverrini
CTGTTCCTGTGTTCCAGACATTGACAAGATGCCGAATTCAAACGACCGGCGGGAGGGAAACAGCCTTACGCGCATCCCGCGCTCGTACGAACGTGGGGTGTGTGTATGTGTGCTGAAAAGTTGCGGAGCTTCACCAAGGTCATCCCGAGCTAAGTGCAATTATCAGAAAAGCCCAGTGTGTCTAACCGATGTCAGTGGCGTTCCTTCTTCCGTTTTCTTTCCATATTAACTGAGCGCCTGTAATTGCGGGAACCTCAGAATGCTCGTGGTAAGCTAGCCCCAGGTCACTTCCACGCCCATTCTTCTCGTTTCAGGTTAAGCAACTTAAATAACCACAGTAGTTGTATG
>NW_008772977.1:0-348 GCF_000715545.1 Opisthorchis viverrini
TGCGTTTCAGACAATCGGAGTCCAAATCCCGACACGGTCAAATATGCACAATTGGTAAGCTCCATTAAGAGCAGAGCTCGGGTCCAGTATTCCCCACTTCGGTATGGATTCACGGGAATAGAAAAGTCAGAACAGTAGCAAGATTGTTTAAACGAGATGTTAGGGATGATATGTTACTGTCCTTAGGTAGTCGAATTTTTCGGTTCAACCAAGAAGTTATTGAGGTGTCAGTTTAGGATGCGCCGACGACGATCCATGCGACTACCCATAACGAGGTCCCAATGCATCACTTCTACTGCTTGAGCCCTCCTACTGCAGTGCGTCATCTTAGACAAGGTATACATGATG
>NW_008772978.1:0-348 GCF_000715545.1 Opisthorchis viverrini
GAGACAACGTACATGCCAGTCGCTGAATGGGGTTGCGACTGAATCTTAGGCAAATATTTCCTGATATTTTACTAAACCCAAGTCTGTGGTACAATGAGGCAACCTGAACTGTTACCAAAGTCCTGAGGAAGCTTGTCAGTTCGAGTGACCGCGACACAAACTTCGAGCATGGATGCACAAAAATGTATCACACCAAATCTCATCCTACGATAAAGAGCCCCTATTTTAAGTTAACATACCTGTGACAAGGTAGCGTGCATTGCCTTCATGTTTGACTAAGCTGAGGGCTGCGCTGCTTGTATTCTCCCAATGCACTGTGTGAGCTCATCATTTAACCCGGCAAATCGA
>NW_008772979.1:0-348 GCF_000715545.1 Opisthorchis viverrini
TGGTCTTCCAGCGCATGTCAATATTTTGTGGCTCAGGTGCATAGTTTTGTTGAATGTAAGTACTCCACACTATATGTAGGTCACATATGATATTGATGCGCACTGAGAGTCTCATATTGAAAAGGCAGCCACACTACGCTAAATGAAGTTGGCAAAATGGCGGTTCGAAAATACAGGGTAAATTTTCGTAAAACCTGAGACACAAAGGACTAACAATATGAGTGTACAAAAATTAATTCCACGCCTGACGCACGCAACAGCTGTCGAAGTATTCCGCCTAAACGCTACTCATGGTACCCCCGCTTGATCGTTGGTCCTACTTCCCAAACTGGCGCGGAAATCGCACGG
>NW_008772980.1:0-348 GCF_000715545.1 Opisthorchis viverrini
ACCGGAAGGGCGTTACAGATGAACGATTTATTCTATTCTCCACAAACATTCATCAATGCCGCCTGGCAAGCTACGTCCCCTGATTAGCCTGCCGTTTAGTATATACAGTAGTCGCTCTCACGGTTTCCCATGTGTAAGTTCAGTTTAGTCGGGCTTAGTTTTTCTACCACAAGTGGTGCACCAACGTAGGGCATTTGCAGGTGCTTCAGTTTTACTCATTGAAGTCAGAAAAATTAGGGATTCAGTCACGTGGCCGATCAACCGCTCGTGGTTGAACGGCTAAGTGTTCACACGACTAGCTAGGGGATCGCGGGTTCGAAACCCCCCAATGTTCCGTGAGACTGACAA
>NW_008772981.1:0-348 GCF_000715545.1 Opisthorchis viverrini
GATACCTCATTTTTTTCTGATGTACTAATCATAATGCGTGTAATGTAGTATCACAAATGATTATAGTTAGGGAAATTGAGGCTAGCCGGAGTCCATCACAAGAGTACAGTGTAGATTCGGTCGCACGAAACAGCAGGTCGGCCGGTTGCTTGAAGTTCCCAAATCTTCTGATTGAATTGATGAGCTACAGTTATTTACAATACTGTGTGGGATACCTGAACCAGGATTCTTGGAACGCAAGAACGTGGAAACATTCTCAAACGAATGCCGACTAACTCATTATATATATATCGTATAACTGCCTCATCTCTGAGCACATTTCTAAGCACTAGGAAAGTGACCATCAAC
>NW_008772982.1:0-348 GCF_000715545.1 Opisthorchis viverrini
TGAGCGCATTGGTGAGCAAATACAACAAAAAAATGGAGGATCACAGGGTTTTTGTCTCATTCGACACGGGAACATCCCACAGCCAGCTTTGCTCATCTTGATCAGACTCCGGGTAAATCGAAGATTAACCGCAGAGGACTTGGGCAGCTCCAGGGCCCTGTTAAGGTATGGAACCGCAGGTTCGTTCAGCTGTGCGCCCTGTTCAACCTGGGTTGAATCTAGATAATTGATAAGGCATTGCGGACCTCTAGCTGTATGTCGTGTGCATCAGTCGTTGTACCGTGCAAGTAAGGACGCCTTTGTTTAGTCGGGTCAGGACTCCCTGGTAGGCGTTTTGAATAGTATTGT
>NW_008772983.1:0-348 GCF_000715545.1 Opisthorchis viverrini
ACCTATTGTAATGGATATTACCAGCCTCAAAGAATATCAATCACGGAACATTTTGGTGCAAACCACTCGTGTTCTGGCACTATACCTTCTAACAGATATATAGGTTCACCCCAATGGGAATCACCTTCAAGACTCAAATCGAAGTGATTTCTTCTGAAAAAAGGGTTCTTACTTAGAATGAATGACTTGAGGAAGTATGTCTCAAGAATGCCAAACGGCATGACAGCCTAGTAGCACATGATGAGTGGATGTCATGATTATTTTAGGCGTAAAGATGGATGGTATACGGAATGGACAAACACAAAGGTGGTGGAACAGTATTCATAATTTTGTTGAAAACTTTTCAAC
>NW_008772984.1:0-348 GCF_000715545.1 Opisthorchis viverrini
AATGACCAGAAAATGGTTCCCTGGGAAATTTCGTTATTTGGTTAACAAACCTAGGCTCACTTTCTATCTAAAAGTGTTCTGTCCTTGGTGGGGTATGTTTGAAACTTTATTCGCGTACCACATGACGGAAAGTTGTATTGCGTTCAAATCAAATTGCACGCACGTGGCTAGCACAGGTGAGACGAATGCAGATAAACGGACGGGTTACAAGGTCACGGAGACTACTATAAATTCACGTGCATAAACCTGTGGGCAGCCGAAAGATCCACAATACTGTTTCCGTAATCCTCGATTAGAAGAAATGATGAGAATACTTGCCGCGCTATTTATGTTCAGTCTCTGTACGTT
>NW_008772985.1:0-348 GCF_000715545.1 Opisthorchis viverrini
TAATGATGATGACATATGTTATGAAATGAACTGAATCCTTCCGAGTATCCTCGTGAATCCCTAGAGAACTTACAGTATCATATTGCTATCTTTCAAGTCAAGGTGGCATTATGTCCAGCTTCATACCATGCACTTTCCAAAAGCCCTCACACGAAGTCCCTTTTAAGCGCACACGGGGGTTGAGATGTTGAAAGGTTACTCATGCTTGGAGGGGAACAATCAATAAGTGGAGTATAGACTCATGTTACTAACCATTTCATTCAGGAGCTCTACGCCCTCTGGAGACCACGGCAACTGACTATCTATCAACTGCTGTACTAATAAAATAGAAAGCAGAGATATGATGCT
>NW_008772986.1:0-348 GCF_000715545.1 Opisthorchis viverrini
GAAAAGTATTTTACATGCTAACTTGCTAAGGGGCACCCTACCCAAGTGTCCATTAACTGTTATAGATAATTTGAAGCGAATTTACTCGTTGCTCCAGAGACTGCTTGTAAAAATCAATACTTTAGTATCCGCAAGCAGTCCTCAGGCGCTCAATGAAGCCTTTCTACCTTTGTCACCTACTGATGAGCTCCGGAAAGGTGGAGAACACCACAGAGATGGTCTGTGCTATGCACAGCTGGTAATTGCCGTGGTAACGATTGTTGATTTCACAAAAACGAAATGGTGACCCCCGCATGACGTTGGCTACGCACAACTGCACTTGACAAACGTACTTACACGGATGCTGGC
>NW_008772987.1:0-348 GCF_000715545.1 Opisthorchis viverrini
CAACGGATTACAGACACTACAAACTCAAGCCCACGTGTTCCTATGCGAAGATTCCGCGAGTGGATGCCGATGACGTAAAGCAGTGGATACTTGTCTGAGTTCTTATCCTAAACAAAGAAAAGCGTTCCCACATATCGTTCGAAGTATAGATTGCGCAAACTCCTTTGTCGTGGATGATGAAAGTAGACCGGAGATATTACGAAGCTTAATTAAAAACACTAAGGTATCTGATTATCGTCAGGCGTGCCCCTACCCATCGCGGCAAAGTGGCTCAAAAAGCTTTCATCCTTCTTGGGATGATTCGGCGCATCTACCCTTTTATCACTTTAGATACCTTCCAAATGCTAG
>NW_008772988.1:0-348 GCF_000715545.1 Opisthorchis viverrini
GGTACTTTGACGCAGGGGCTGGTGGGAAATTAAAATTCCCAAGGGCATTCAAAAGCCAGTGGGCTTGAGTACGAGCACACATCATCGTCGTCACAGTTGGCAGCGATACACCATTAATTAACAAGGGTGCGTAACTGCTATGAACACATTTAAGTGGTTGCTTGGGATGTTGTTGGGCGAAAGGGAGGACGAAAGTGACACTGATTTGGTGTCCCTTTTGAATTAAGCGAAATCGGATTTCCTCCAAACAGCCCAGAATGTGAGATTTAGGCACTGAACTGACTCAGAAGCTTGCGGAACAAGTGCAGCATACTACAAATGAATGTTGAACCAACTGGCGTGAAAAAA
>NW_008772989.1:0-348 GCF_000715545.1 Opisthorchis viverrini
TTCGAAAATTTAATTCCATTGTGCGAATAATGAACGCCGCAATGGGTTTAGTTTTTAGTTCAATTTCACAGGACTAGCGCAACACGACTGCTCCACCGGATCCGTTGTTCTGGTTCCCCATTTTCCGCACGTTGCGGTTTCCCTATCACACAAGTGTTTCAGTTTTCTTTCACCCGTTGTGCTGTTGCCCGCCGCCTTCAAATTGTAACGGTTCAATCTTGCTTAAGCCTGATATGTTCCCCAACAGACGAAAAAACAATAACTACGAACACAATCGCAGTTTGATTGCTCCAGATTGGGCATGACCGAATCTACGTCGGTGATGCCTACTATCTGGATAGTCACCCC
>NW_008772990.1:0-348 GCF_000715545.1 Opisthorchis viverrini
CACGCCACTCGCGATTTACTCCTCCTTTTGAACTAGTTGATATTTGCTGATAGTATGAGGAGATCTCGAAATCGAGATTTCATCCCGTAGGTGGAACCAATCTGTGACGAGGATCTGAGGGTACTGTACGCTTGGTTCCTATCGCCAACAAGTTACAGGTAATTCAGAAGAAGAAGAGTTTCATGAGTTGCGCGAAGCTTTCATCGGAGAAGCCGTCAAACGAGAAGTCAGTCAACGCGGGACGTAGTTGTAAATTTTGTGACTGAAAGGTGAGTGGTGTCATATCGTGTCTGTGTGTGAGTTAATTAAATGGCTAATTAGCGGCCAGTATGCGAACGGTTTCGATCT
>NW_008772991.1:0-348 GCF_000715545.1 Opisthorchis viverrini
CCTTTAGACTGAACGGACACCAAATGGGAATGACGCCCGACATTCAAGAAGAAATTAATGAACGTTATCAACAAACTATTATATTAGATTCACTGAATAAACGTAACATTAACGTCAACCTTGTTTGACACATAAGGAAGTAAACATTATTGTTGGCGGTGGGTGGTACATTTTTTTAGTGAAGTGTCATGGAAGACCACAAATACAAAAGGATAAGGCAAAATCTTAAGCATTCGATTTGGTTCTTCGGTCTGTATTATTATCCAGTAGACGGTACATTTGTCTTGCTTTCGATCTCCGAATTCATTATCATTTGACGCAAAATCGTGGAATGATCTTAATTATTAA
>NW_008772992.1:0-348 GCF_000715545.1 Opisthorchis viverrini
ACATAATGCTCTACTTAGGCAGACGGTATACTGAACGGAGCGGTGTAATGGATCCTATTCTGACCCAAAAGTGACCACAACTGAAAAAGGAATCAATAGGGTTTACCCGGCCCATGGGTTTCTCCCCCGTATTAGTGGTAGGTGAGTTATGATCTGCTGATTTCATGAAGTCTTTCCGGGTGACACATAGTGTTCAAAGTGAATAGTGAATAGAAACACAGCTAAATCTCTATCCACTGCTATTAAGATACGTTGTGATTTAAAAGACGGACAGGTGTGTTGATTGGCAATGCAAGCGACCGGTCGTCCACTTATATCTCTCTGTGATAATTAGAATAGTGGTAGGTA
>NW_008772993.1:0-348 GCF_000715545.1 Opisthorchis viverrini
AGGCTCAGACCGAGAACTAAGCTGAGCGAAATACCGTTACTACACTATCAGAAGCAATAATTCCCACTCATACGCAACCCAATTACTTGGTTTGCGTTTACTCATCGTGTTCTGAAGAAATTGAACAGGAGACCCTAAAAACACCTGATGTTCCAGAGCCACATGATCAAACAGATTTTTACTTCTCCGGAAGTAGTTGCATTACTAACTGAAAGATGCTGTAAATAAACAATTTGTGGCGCCAGTCATTTCTTCAGATCCCTTAGGACGCGAACGAATACGCTGTGTGCGGTGCGCCATAATGACTGTTGCCACACGATCAGATAAGCCATTCTAAATCCGAAAAAA
>NW_008772994.1:0-348 GCF_000715545.1 Opisthorchis viverrini
CCTCACATTCTCCCTCAGTAAATTTATCCACCTAGATTTTCACGATCTTCGGTTTCATTCATTCAGTATACATTTTCGTGTTATCATCTCATGCTTGGCTATCATTCAAGCCTCATCCTATAGCCCCGGAGTTACTACAGAATATCAACTGACGATTCGATCGCTACCCGCGGAGGATTTGTCACAAGGTCGAGTGATGCGCCAGTGTCTATTTGAAGCATCTCCGGAGTTAAATGAACAGTTTGATTTTCGTTGGCTCGATCAGAACGGGCGAGTGACAACCAACGGGGATTCGTTAATTTTACTGGTGCGTTTTGTTTTCACATACCAGCCAACATTCTAGGTCAA
>NW_008772995.1:0-348 GCF_000715545.1 Opisthorchis viverrini
GCTCAGTGGTTAAGCTGCGAACTTACTGATCAGATCCGTGTTTCGAACTCAGCCTTGGAACCTTGACCGATCCTGTCTCGGCCTGGTCAGACTAGTAGTATCCCAGCCCCCGTAGAACATGATGAACCAAGCGCAAACTATGGAGTGAGCGAGTTGCTCCTTCCGAATACCGTTCGGTATACATCAGCATTACTGATCCGGTGTCCCATCAGATTCGGGTAATGGTCCGAAAATAACGACGGTCACTGAAAATTTTTCAACATCCCCAGCGTGCAGCAGCCAGGTTTCCGACAATATAGAGATCCGTAAACCATTGTCACCTTGATCCTTGACAGGTGAAATGACATC
>NW_008772996.1:0-348 GCF_000715545.1 Opisthorchis viverrini
GTTAGTCTTTTGGAATGTGTAACAAATGAGGAAGTACCAGAATCGGCATTGTGTTTACGATACCCTATAAGGTCTACATGATTTCAATTGACTTGTTACTTCACGCTGATAGTAGCACGTATATTTGATAACCACAACTCCGAATTATTTATGAATAATCCAGTTTACTGTTACCTGTGACGAAACGATCATAGATTGCAAAGTACATTATCTGGTTTTCCATAGCGCATAGGGAAAACGATACCACGTCAACTATAACACCGACACTAATGGCAAAATATTGACAAGGTAACGAGCAATCCTATCCCATAAGTAAGGTTAGCAAACCACAGTTGAAATGATCAGTTT
>NW_008772997.1:0-348 GCF_000715545.1 Opisthorchis viverrini
CTTATCCATAGACGTAATTAGATGCTGGGAGGTTGCATTTTGTGAGAGTACTGCACTTCAGATAATTTCCTTCAATGAAGGTACTATTCACAGCATACAAGGGAGCCATGCATCGAGGGGCAAGTTATTTTGATTGGATGTCAACGTTCAGCTTCAACTCGTATGTATCAATTGCGTTGTTTGCATAAATGTATTTGATGTTGCTATTATAACTTCTGGATAGAAATAATTGGACCACGTGTCTCCCCCCTAGTACATAGGCGGGAAACACCACATTGTTGGTTGGTGTGGTCTCATCATTGCAGTCAACAATATTCCAGGTCAAACACGAATTGAACGCATCGTCAG
>NW_008772998.1:0-348 GCF_000715545.1 Opisthorchis viverrini
TTCCGGGTTTACGGGATTTTATTGTTGCTTAGCATGCTTACTTTCACGTGCCCGGTGATCAGGTGGGTCACGTTTTCTTCTGGACGGGCCGGGAGTTTTTCCCGAAATTCAAGCTAAGAACCAGATAGATCCGTACCCGATGGCTGAGCAGGCAATCTGACACGTGTAACAGAAACATCTTCAGGACTGTGCAGATAGAAAGTGATCGTGCCACACAATGAATAAACATCTGGTGCTAGATCTGGCAAATAGGCTAATTGTGCTCGACATAAAAGGTTTCCGCGAAAACCTTTAACTCCTATCACAAAACAGTTTGGTTAAGCGGCGAATTCGGCTGATGAACTAGCT
>NW_008772999.1:0-348 GCF_000715545.1 Opisthorchis viverrini
AAGGCTTTCAGATAAATCATGGTTGTACGCAGCAAAGCCTCGATGTTGAAAATCGATGCTTCAAATGTTCCAGATGTTAGGGATTGATCGACATACCCAAAACGGTCAAAAGGCAGGGTAAATATTTGAGCCTTGAGATATATTCTACAAGTAACAAAGAATACTGGGAATCCATTTTCCGTCATTAACACCTCCTGCGCTCCGCAGCATTCTTGAAAACCTTTCAAGCTTATTATTTGATGTTAATGATGAACGTAATGGATCACTACTAAAAGATGGTCTCATGTTTTGGTCGGCATGACATTCGAACACTGTTCATTGTCTTGACCAGACCCACTACTTATAAGG
>NW_008773000.1:0-348 GCF_000715545.1 Opisthorchis viverrini
ACCAGAGAGAAATCCAATTTGGCCTCACGTGTCCATAGTGTGGTAGTTCTAGACCCCGTTTGAGCCACAAATAAAACTGGTGCACAACAGGGTGGGTATGGTGCGCCAGACGCATCTGTTACCTACTAGTTTTCTTGTTGCTGCGGAGATGCTGGCATAAGCTGACCAGACCGACGCCTGGGGGAGTACGTGGCTAAACACCCCGCTGCACGTCCTTGAAGCAGTTAACCTCAAAAGGTTAAATCGCAATTTAGCACATTCAGCCACCAAGTCCCTGCTGTGAACAGGACCCGGAATACATCCAAGTGACTCGTTTGGTTTGTTGCTTTCTAACCTGAACCCAAATTA
>NW_008773001.1:0-348 GCF_000715545.1 Opisthorchis viverrini
TGCCGCGATGCACACTGCATTTTTACACCAGAAAGCAGCTGTCTCGAAAATGTGTTCTGATCGAAATAGTTGATTATTTTTCTGATAGCAACTCTGCTGACCCCGATTGCACTCAAATGCTCAGCGATAAAACCCTGAAGAGAAACCATAAACTTATTAACAAACCATTGGCAAGTTGATTTTACAACGAAAATAATAAAAAACTATTTTCTTTGAGAACAACAACGGCTTTGATTAACTGTCGCCAACTCTTATTTAAATGTCGTGATGCAGTCACACCAGAATGCTTGTGTCTCCAAAAAAATACTTTGCAACAATTTTGTCTTCAACTGTATAAATCCTTTTTTT
>NW_008773002.1:0-348 GCF_000715545.1 Opisthorchis viverrini
AATGTATCACACGGGCATCCGATGGCCACACTTGTTTGACGAGTCACAAAATAAGCTATTCATAATGTAAACCCTCCGAATGATGAATAACGTTGAATGGAGATACTGATCAGGAATCCGTCTTTTGTAACCTATGATTCTCCACCATATTAATTTCGGGTTTTAAATTCCTCCTTCCTGAGGATTTCGAGACTCTGAGTCCCATGTGTTTCTAATGTGGAATACATGTAACTGCCCAAAAAGCCACATTGGTTTCCTACTGTTCTATTCGAGGATGTCCTGGTATTACCAATATATGCTTGCTCAACCTAAGTAACAATGAATTCTACGTTATTCCAAGCCCGGTTT
>NW_008773003.1:0-348 GCF_000715545.1 Opisthorchis viverrini
CCTTCCGGCTCTAACCACTGAGCCATCTCGCCTGTTTAGCTAACGATCTGCCATTTCCCACTGACAGAAACGTAAGGGGGTCCTTCTCCCTCATCTTCATCGGATGAAGCGAAACACCGACGTTTCGTGCTGACGACTCTCAGCAGTGATGAACTACTGCCCTTTGTTAATTCGCCAACATCTCGTCCGTCGATACTAGCCGTATTCGTTTAACTGCGGTTGGGTTTGCTTTGGCCATCACCATGTCCTTTGATAGTATGGCAGCCTCACCTTCAACTCTGTATACTGCGTTTCGGTTTCAGTTCCACTCACTTGTTAGGAGGGACTAGTTGTTTTCATAAACAAGGG
>NW_008773004.1:0-348 GCF_000715545.1 Opisthorchis viverrini
CATCACTTCCCATGAACCATCTAAGTATGGATTAATCAATGTGATGACCCCAAGACGAGAAACTGTTCAAAAGATCAGTCAGCCAACCATAATAAACTTTGCAGTTAGGTAGCACAATTGTATCACACTGTGGCAACCACCGTTTCTGCACCTCTTCGGTCATTGATGGGTGCAAATACGAGATAAGTGCATGAAGCAATAGGGTTTCCGGAATCAAGGTGCCTGATGGAGGCATCCAGTTCTCAGTGGTTAGAAACCGAGGAATAGGTCTAATTGGCGAGCTCCAAGAAAAACTAAACGGCAACAGACTGTCCAATTTCTCGCGACCACCATATTGCACACCTAAGC
>NW_008773005.1:0-348 GCF_000715545.1 Opisthorchis viverrini
TGATGAGGACGCTTGTTGGTGTCACTAAGCTTGGATGTCGTTCTAACGAACGCCAGTCTGGTGGGGTGCATTGGTGCACTCGAAAGGCATTTAATCTGTTCTAATTCTAAGTGCACCAGTGCAAGTGTCTTCCGAGTCACTGTACAAACGAACCTCCACCATGCTTTTGCAGCTGATCACAAAGTAATGGGGACAGTTGAGGAGCTTAGCAGTGAGTCTCCCAGATGGATTATGGAGATGAAACCCTAACACTTAAGAACCTATCGTCCATCTGAAGTGACTCACCGTCTATATTCATTTACAGACAGTAATTCAAAAGGTGAGCTTGAGGTAGCTGCGTGCTTGAGG
>NW_008773006.1:0-348 GCF_000715545.1 Opisthorchis viverrini
GACGTTTCCAACTTAACCCTCGGATACAGTCTTACTTTGACAGGTTACGCGGGCCTTCGTCTCGGCAAAGGAGAATTCTTGCGTTCCTCACAACCCGTTTGGGGTTAGATGTACGGATGTTCCAAAATCTTGAAATCACACAGGTGCGTTTTGTACTGTGGATCCCTCAGTTCTGTTATCCACACTTGCTTGAGGGGTATTCCTGAGAATTTCGTGCATATAGTCCGCTCTCTGAATTCACGTACCATTAGGAGTGTCAGACTGCCTGTTTTACTCTTTAGTTATTTCCCATCAAAGGGTGGTGTCTCAGCGGTAATGTTCACTATCTCCACTTTTGTTCAACATACT
>NW_008773007.1:0-348 GCF_000715545.1 Opisthorchis viverrini
GTTTTCTATACTGGGCTCGAGAGTGAACCTTTCATTAGACATTGCCATGTTCTGGCAACTGATGTCTGCTTTTTTAAAAACGTTTCTAACAGAGTGTTGCAAAGCGGTTGTTCGGTTTTTAAAACCGGCAATCGCTATAGTTTTCACTTGGATTTTTGACAACCCAAAAGCTAAAAAAGACCGTTGAAATCTTGAAGCAAATAGACTTACAGGTGATGAAAAATAGCGAAAATCTAAATATGGAGAGAGATAAACTTCATTTAAGTGTATGGCGTAACAGAAAGAAACAGCTACCAACTCGCTTACGTGAGAAC
This sequence comes from Opisthorchis viverrini, assembly GCF_000715545.1. NCBI lineage: Eukaryota > Metazoa > Platyhelminthes > Trematoda > Opisthorchiida > Opisthorchiidae > Opisthorchis > Opisthorchis viverrini. Next base: position 315 of record NW_008773007.1, read on the forward strand.
GAAGGAGGTAGCGAACAAAGCTCGTTCTCTGCGA
>NW_008773008.1:0-348 GCF_000715545.1 Opisthorchis viverrini
TGGCATGAAATTTCTCCTAATGACATGTGTTCGGGGAGGTTATGACCCCATCTATCTTTCGTTCGTGCAATCCCCGAAACTGTCCTAATGTTGTCTGGCTTCTGAGATAACTTTTTAGGAAGGTGACCCGAATAACTTGCCCGGTGAATTTATCTCTTAAATATCTCTAAATACCTCTTCAATACTCGGATATAGTTGAAAAATCCTAAACCGTGGAGATTGATCGAAATAAATCGGAGTCCTAGAAAACAAACAAAACAAATTGTAGGTCACGGGAGGTCTTGTCTTGAGATGTTGTATCCAGAAAGTCGGGCGACAACAGATCACATATTGCAAACGACGCTGCTG
>NW_008773009.1:0-348 GCF_000715545.1 Opisthorchis viverrini
GATTTCATGACCACTTGGGTTTCTCGCACAGGTTATGAACACGACTCTGTTTTTCGAGGGGACTTCGACGACAATTGGCGTTTGGAATACTTGCGAAGCAATTCTCCCAGCTGTGGTGGCTTTGGCTCAGAGCCTTCGTGCAATTACTTTCGGCGTTGACGAAGTTAAATTGTAGATGACAAATATTTCAGGGTGGTGAAGACGACCACTTTTACAGTGGAGTGCAAAGGGCTAGTTTAATTGTCTTTCACCGTGACCATGATTAGGAATTAAGAGACAGCTATGCAGATGACATTTTCTTTTGATTTGTCTGCATGTTCTAACTCGAATAGAACGTTGGAAGTGGTT
>NW_008773010.1:0-348 GCF_000715545.1 Opisthorchis viverrini
ATGGAACGCATTCTGAAGCGAGCTGTCCTTACTACTTTCGCTTCCGAAAACCTGAAATCTCCAGCTCAACACACATTTCTTCCCAACCGTTCTTGCCTGCCGAAAATCCTCGTGATTATAGACAGCATTACACAAGCTAAGGACCAGGGAATCACATCGGATGCCATATAATACGACCTCGCAAAAATAATTGATAAGGTCTCACACATTCCGCTGCTTCACAAACTCGAGGCAAACATGAATCAAGGGGAAACACAGCAGCGGATCAGGGCTTTGTCATCAGACAGATCATCCCGGGTGAGAATAAACTCGACTACAAATTCTCCAGCGCCGGTCTCCATCGGAGTT
>NW_008773011.1:0-348 GCF_000715545.1 Opisthorchis viverrini
AATATAACACGAAGCGTGGGCCAACTGGTAGACGGTTCTGATTAAAGCTTAAGACATCCCAAAGTTCTGTGAACCTAATTACTCGATGAGTGCTCCTCCTTGTTTATACTGGTGAGTGTCAAGCCGGCATTTCCTCCAGATCACTCGTGTGTAACTAGACGCCCAGCGCAGTTCCGTCAGGTTATTCTCATCCTCACCATTTGGATCAGCTCCAACCTGGAAATACGTCGATATACTCTGGTTAAAAACTAACGAAGAAACTAGCGTCATAGCTTTCGGCTGTGATTTTGCGTTAAGTTGGTTTTCTCTAACGCGCTTCCCACGATGACTGACCGATTTATTCTCAAC
>NW_008773012.1:0-348 GCF_000715545.1 Opisthorchis viverrini
CCGTCAGGTGGTAGTAACTTCCCAGAAAACGGCTTGACCTACTTATCACCGATCACTGAGTCCAGTGATGACCGGTTTAGCGATTATTATTTTCAGCTCGGATCACTGAAGCGCAGTGGTTCGTACTCAACTCAACCAGCATCCGAGGGAGCGCCACCGTTCTTTTAGGTCCCCTCTTTTGACATTGGACCGCAGCCAGCGTTGGTGAGGGTGTACAAGGTTATTTTCTTCGAAGTTCTTCAAGAGAGCTGCATATGCCCTGGAGGAATACATTTCATTATCGGCATCATCGATCTCCGATTGTCTACTAGTAGGCAACAGTGGTGGCCATCTAGAATATATCCATGA
>NW_008773013.1:0-348 GCF_000715545.1 Opisthorchis viverrini
GTCAAACACTGATATCTTCCGTATGTCCTATGCGCGTATGAGCCGTCTCTGATCAATAAAGCTGTATGAACTGCAATACCGCAGTGTAAACTTTCCCCTTGAGGGACGAACTGACACCACTTCAGCGCCGTAGGTGTCGGCTGTTGAGAAAGGGGGTCCTGATCTTTCTTATTGAAGAAGTTATCTCATCTCCAGCCAGTCCGTCGAATCTTATGCAGCTGCCCAGGTAAACGAATTTCTCTACCACGTCAATTGGCTCACATGCAAGCGTGAGGTGTGGATTTGGTCTCATCCAATCTTGTAGCAGCACTTTTACACGCTGCAGGTGTGAAGCGCATGCCAAACCGT
>NW_008773014.1:0-348 GCF_000715545.1 Opisthorchis viverrini
CCGTTTAAGGTAAAGATATAGACTAGGAATGCTCAGCCTGGGCGAAACCCAAATAGGTTCTTACGAGTTTATATCTCTTGATAATCGATCAGCCTGATGCCAGATAGTAAATTAGATGCCAGGCTGCTGCCACGATTGTTTCTACACGAAGTTATTGAGCCCGATTTTGGGAACTTCAGCGACAGTCGAGGCACTTCATTTCACTTGTATTCTGTTCCCTTTCCAAATCTTCAGTGGTAGGGTCGCCATAATGTTCAAGATATCAAGTTCAAGGTCGAGGATGATAACAGCAGATGACACGAATAACGAGCTAGACAGCAGGACAGAATCAGCAGTCGTTCAGTTTTT
>NW_008773015.1:0-348 GCF_000715545.1 Opisthorchis viverrini
GATTTCAACAGGCCAAATAGTAGTACTGTACCATTGGAATTAACGACGTCTCATGTCGACAATGCTTGCTAATAAACATCTTTATTCACTCATCAGGATGCACAGCATACGCTTATCAGTATTTGTGTTTGGTTGTCAGCAGGTTGCTAGTTCGGCGCTGATAGGAGTTTGAAAAGGTCACTGAGGTATCCTCAGTAACATACTAGGAGCTGTTCATCTTTGTAATGCCGTAGGCTCGGTTTCAAGTCTGGTAACCATATACTGAACTAATTTGTATTCACTTCACCGCTCATACCTTGGTGATTTCAAAGGACAGTAACGACTGTTTCTCTTTGTTCATAATTTTTT
>NW_008773016.1:0-348 GCF_000715545.1 Opisthorchis viverrini
AAATTTTTAGGCCAGCTGAGTGCAGCTGGGTTGAACTTGGTGTCAAAACCGATGTCGGCATTGGAAAGGCAGTCAAAATGCGGTATCCAAAGCTTGACGGAGGTTCTTGCGGCGCACTCAGAAATCGGTGCGGCCTGGAACCGGCAAGTGTGTCTATCCAAACAGGTAAGTTTATGGTGAAATCTGACGCTTATCGAAAGATCCAAACAAACTCAGTAGGAGCGTGGTTGAAACGAACCTTTTGTTCGGGTATGTTGCAAGGGGGGCTTGCGGTGTGACAGTGTACTTTTGTGGGTTGGCAGGGCGATGAACGTACAAACTGCCTGACACCGTTATAGAGCCACACAA
>NW_008773017.1:0-348 GCF_000715545.1 Opisthorchis viverrini
CATGCGAGTGATACGGGGAATGTGCGCCGAATCATTCATTGAACGACAAATGCCCTTCGAGCAGATTTTTCACTGGAGAGTGAGGGGGAATACTTAACGACAGTGAGGTATCTAAGACCTTTTTGGTGGCTCACTCTCACCATCCACGAAAAAGGCGTTCGACGAATCCCCTCCGAAGGACATATGCACGTATCTGCCATTATTCAGAGGAAGACGCCAGCCCGATGGCCACTGCCCCACTGCGTCGACATCCATTTTGAGGATGCTGATTTGGGAGTCCAAGGTTTCAGTTCATTCACAAAAAATAACCTGTATCGAAAGCCCATCTGGAAGGTCATTCGTGCACAT
>NW_008773018.1:0-348 GCF_000715545.1 Opisthorchis viverrini
ATCTGAATTGCTTAAACTCCGAAGGTTTATTCGAGTAATCGTGATTATGGTGCTATTTCAAACAAACAGGCTTTAAGACGACACAACTTGTACTCAGTATTTTCCAACTCCGAAGTACTGCGGAAATCAGCTGGGAAATACTATAAGCTTTACTCCTAGTAAGAACTTCAACACAGAAACTTCAGCGATGCCTCCGAGAAATCTGTTGTACCTACCTTTGCCTCTATGTACTGCACCATTTTGCAGCACTTCTTGAAGTCGTGCGTTGACTTCTCCCCACAGACTATGTATGAGGGCCAAATATCAAAAGCATTGCGGTTCCACGGTCAGCACACATGTCAAATTTTG
>NW_008773019.1:0-348 GCF_000715545.1 Opisthorchis viverrini
CGGGTGGAGAAATGTTCTGCCAGGACTTCTTCACTGGGCTGGACGATCTGCACGATGCACAATGAGTTCAAATGTCGGGGCTCTAAGACAATGTGAGAACGGCGAACGGGAACGGATGGCATGAACATACCGAATCTGGTTTTCGTTCACTTATTTCTGAGTGTGGCTGAATTCTACCTCGCTTAAAATCCATTTTGAGATTCCCCTCTTGTGCCTAAGCCAGCCCCATAGCAGCGCTTTTAGATGCGAATACTGAATATGAAATAGGAATTATTTGTACGTGTTTGTCACGATAAAACACAAATTGACCACAGTGATCAACTTACCGTCCAGTTCGGCCACTTCAGC
>NW_008773020.1:0-348 GCF_000715545.1 Opisthorchis viverrini
AAAAAAATTTGCCAACTCTGCCGTAACGCAAGAAATGGAACAGTTTTGAAATAATCAGCATGTGAATGATTAAGGCAAAATGTGTCGCTTGTACATTGCCTTAAAGCCGACTTTGAAAAATATCTGCTTGTGGTTATAAGTAAACCGAACTTCAGTGCAATCCCATAGTAGAAAGTTTGGGAAACATTTATCTTCGCGTGAGCAAACTACATCTGTATATATATGTTAGTGAACTTCATGTTGAGTATTTTCGAAAACGACTAGTTATTAGGTATTTGTTTTACATTTTTGAAATTGCTTCTTCATCATATTATCTGCTGTCTCTTTTCAAGTTCCATGACGCTACTG
>NW_008773021.1:0-348 GCF_000715545.1 Opisthorchis viverrini
AAAGTATCCAAAATTTTGTATTCACCCGAACTAAGTCTGTTTTTCGCTTGAAAACTGGCAAATGAATTAAGTGCTGACTGACATGTGTGTGCATGAAGCTTCATACAATAATCTCGTATCACTGTTCTGCTAAATGTAGACAAATCTTCTGGAGAGATGGCCGAAAGCAAGCCAGTTTCAAATGTGACTAAGAGCTCCTATTTCCATCTTCACATCTAGTTTCTTTATCTGGTGCTCTGTATTTTGTTAGCATTACATTGAAAATGTGTGAAGCAAGGTCACTTAGCGTGCTGAGAGGTGGATAATAATAAAACAAAAAATAATCGTCCAGCGGTAACAACCTTTCGG
>NW_008773022.1:0-348 GCF_000715545.1 Opisthorchis viverrini
GACCACACAACTCCAATTCTGCTTAATAGTTGAGCAAAGATTGACAAAGTTTAGAAATTTCCAGTTCCTTTTTTGATTTATTCGCTTTTTGCCTTCGCAACACAACTCTTACGAGTAGTTTCTATGTTTCCTCTAGTTACTGTTGGGTTCATCAACGCAATGTCTGTTCGCTGGTCCACACGAACGCAAGACATCTTCACTTTCGCCAAAGTCGCTGCGTTGATCTTAATCATCATAACTGGCTTTGTTCAAATTGGACGCGGTGAGTGTTTGAATTTACCGGACTAAGCACAAGACCAGTAACAGTGAAGCTGATTGGCACTTTTATTATTTTTTGGACGGGGAATT
>NW_008773023.1:0-348 GCF_000715545.1 Opisthorchis viverrini
GAGAAAACCACCCGTTGTATGCTTGTTGAATCATATTCGATTTTCGACTAAGTATTACTTGCTGCTAACAGAATGGCATTATTCATGACTGAAACATTTTCTCAGGGCATTTAGCTTTTTCGAAAGCAACATGGATTGTTGATGACTTCGTATCAAGATACCAATGGTAGCAATATTTTGGAACGAATTTAATGTGCACAGATCACTTTGCCAATGTACAAATGAGAATAACAATTAATGAACTCTAATAGGATTGCGTGAAATTACTGCGGTTGGTTATAATTTATCGTAACTTTATATTCTCCGCCTGCTATTGGAAGATGACATTAAGGCGTGAGGTATTTTCTT
>NW_008773024.1:0-348 GCF_000715545.1 Opisthorchis viverrini
CTTGTGAGTAGTCTCCTTCATGAAAAAAAGGTTAGATGACCTTTTTGCACAAGGTAATCTACGGACTGAATCAGACGCCTCACGAACAGGAAAAAAAGTCCACCTGACTTAGCATAAAAGTCCACGCGTACTTTTAATGCTGTTCAAACTACATCTCCCGGCAGAATCTGGGGCAATAAGTGTAGTTGGTAATCCGGTATTTCGGTAAGCAGAGGACCCCGGACGAAAGTAAGGCGAGCTCTGAAAAATTGCTCTATATCGAAGGACGAATGAAAAACAAGCATGGCGATTGCTAAACGGACATGAATTCCACAGACCTTGAGACCTTTTCCCCCTGTTTACTTGATC
>NW_008773025.1:0-348 GCF_000715545.1 Opisthorchis viverrini
AACAAACAGCTGTCATTCAGCTGATAGTCCCCATCCTCTTGAAATTTCTCGGTACCTAATAGATTTTCTGACAACGAAACTTGGTGAACTAATTCGCTCTTCTCACCGACAATGATGTAATACTTGTTACGAGAACGCGGCACAATGTACTTTCCGCCAGCTGCTTAGACTAACTAAATCACTTGGACTGAAGTGGCACTGACTTCACAGTTTTCAAGATACTCGTCATCGGCCCATTCTTAGGCCTGATCAAGTGTTTGTAATTTTCTGTGGCCCATGGTTCGATTTGCAGTCTTTTGCTACACGGATTTATGGACCGGCCTGGTGGATCATGCCAATATTTGTGGC
>NW_008773026.1:0-348 GCF_000715545.1 Opisthorchis viverrini
AACTGACTCAACAAGTCTCCTGAGAATAATGATCCAAAGCCGAATCTGAGGCCTTTATCAAGGTGTGGTCTTATTATGGGAGAAATAATTTGCGCTCAATTTCGAAAGGCTGAGTCACCTGACCGATGGAATCTTTTGGCAATTACGCAAAAGCCCGTGGGATTTACGAGGATATTGTTTTGATTGCAGACAATGGGCGAGCCCTATTGGGCGCACACGGCGGTTTCTTTAGGGCTACATATTCAACAGCGGTAGAATTCAAGTAGCCCGATGTTTCGCTCGTGTAACCGTATGTTATCCTTGAACATAAGTCACGAAAGACAGTCAGCAGAAAGACGCCCAAAACGG
>NW_008773027.1:0-348 GCF_000715545.1 Opisthorchis viverrini
AGCAATGGTATCACCCCTGAAAACAGGGAACCTGGCGACACTGGATTCCGGAGACGGACAAAACTTACGCAGAAGAAGAAACACCAATTACCTGATAGACCGCTCTGGCGAGACTGACTCGTTGCCGCTGTCCACCTGACAAATTCACTCCACGTTCTCCGATTTCGGTCAGGTCTCCAGCTGGCAACTGCTCCAAGTCAGGTTGCAAAGCGCACGCGGAAATCACAGTTTCATACCAAAGGCTGTTCATGTGGTCGGATTCGAAAGGATCGGTGGACCCGTCAGTGAAACGCACATTGGCTCGCAAAGTTTGTTGTTGAATCCAGGCGGACTGAGGGACGTAGGCAG
>NW_008773028.1:0-348 GCF_000715545.1 Opisthorchis viverrini
TGCACGTGCGTAACGCCTCAGCTCGGGATCTGAAGCTTTCTCGCTTTATTGAACACCTGAAAACACTCACCCCTGTGCCGGTCGCGCTTTTCATAAGCACTGCCAACGGTTGAAAAGCCGGCTGCTCTTTGTTTCTCAGTTATTGTTCCATCGTTGAACAACTGTTGCACTGGTTCGAGGGAGGACGCTGTCGAGAAATAACCGCCCTGTTATTCACCACAATGAATTCGAACCACCGATGTTATCGTTGGATGCACACTTAGGGGTCCAGGCTTTGTGTATTGAAGTCACATTTTTCGAAAGACTAGTTGACCTGGACCATGTAGACGATATTATTGTGTTGTTTGA
>NW_008773029.1:0-348 GCF_000715545.1 Opisthorchis viverrini
TATCGAGTACGCAGACGGCATAGCTCTTCACCAATCTGACGCCCTCGTAATGCTAACAATATCAGATAATCAAGTACTCTAAATTCTCTAAACAGTTCTGCCTCAAGGCTCGGTATGCGTTTCACGCCTGCAAAAAGTACAGTGCTGCTGCAAGACTGGGGGGCTCGAATCCCTACCTCATGATTGCGATTGAGATAGACGGATCTCTCTACCTGATCAGCTGCATTAGTCCCGGTGGTCCCCCGAAACATGACATTTCCAATCAGATTTGGAAGGCTAGGGCAACTTTCGTGAACCTGCATTACATGTAACGTTGATATGACATCAGCTTATCCGTCAATGGTCGAG
>NW_008773030.1:0-348 GCF_000715545.1 Opisthorchis viverrini
GATTCATCTGATTAGTAAATTTGTTTTACGTTCTATCACTTACTTGAGAGAATACCTTGATGGGAAGAGGTGTCAAACAGATGAATAGTTTATCCTATTGTCAGCCATCGCATAGCGAACAATCGTAATAGCGTTATCCAAAATGTCCAAATATTTAGCTTGCCATTTGAAGAGCTCATTGTGCAAGCTGAGTTTAGCCCTTGAGTTGAGAAAACGTAATGTTGTACTGCTCAAATGCAGAAATAAGCTGTTTTGCCCCAAGGAGCCATTTAAACAGGGACGATTTGTTCAATGTTGATTAGTCAATCATCTCAGTTTACACCTTAACCGGTGAGTGGACACTGTCAC
>NW_008773031.1:0-348 GCF_000715545.1 Opisthorchis viverrini
GACACCATACAAACAAAAGGAGTGTTCTGTCTAACAGACATTTATGTTGTCACCCTGAAGTGGGTATCTGTACACATTCAGTTCCTGTCTCCTTGTCTCATCATCACAAAGCATCAATAAGGCTGCTGAAAGATAAAAATATTACCCATCAAAAGTGGGTTCCAGCGCAATTTTATAAAACTTAGCTTCCACTAAGTGTATTTTTTGTCAAATGACATGTTCCCAATATGATGGATTCTGAAAAAATGGCCTTCATAGAGCCGTTTCGCTTGTCCCAAAATGTTCAACGGTAAGTTTCGAAACAGGAAACACTTCCATTCTGAGACAGAAAGCTGTCAGCCGTCTGAT
>NW_008773032.1:0-347 GCF_000715545.1 Opisthorchis viverrini
AAGAATGCCTCGAATTTTGGGCTGAACACTTCGATAGTCATTTATCATGGTCGCCAGCTACCACTCAACTGGAGCAGCTGGCATATAACCCTGGTTGGTGAACTTGGAACCCCTTACGACCTCGGAGATTTAGGATTGCACATGTTCTCTCAAGTGCCATCGGCTTTCTGGTCCGGATGTCCTCCTGCACTCATTGTTTAAAGATGCAGGTGAATTCTCCAGTTGTGGAACTGAATTTTCATCGAAGCGTGTGTCGAGCATCAACAGTTTCGTTGGTTAGGCTATTTACTGCGCATGCCGAACCATCAATTACCGACTAGAGTGCTGTTTTCTATGTCCAACTCAGA
>NW_008773033.1:0-347 GCF_000715545.1 Opisthorchis viverrini
AAAACGTTAAATTATACGCAACAATATCGTTTCAAAAGCAAAATGCTCAGTGGTCTAGAATGTTGTCACATATTAATCCAAGTTGCATGCTTATTTTAGCCCGACAAGGTGACGATATTCATTGAGCTTTTTTGGAAAGCCTGGTCAATTAGACAATGCTTGGTATTCTCTCCATTTGAATGACGTTGTGAAAATTGAACACGTTACTTTGCGAACAAATTTATATCGCGGAGCCCCATGTCTCGACGGCTTTGACAAACAAATTGTTAAACTCTTCCTTCAGTGAACGTAAGGTTAATTTCAAATTTTTGCAAAAATTTGAATATATTAAACTGTTATTTACAAAA
>NW_008773034.1:0-347 GCF_000715545.1 Opisthorchis viverrini
TGGCAGTTAGGCACCGAAAGGGTACAACAGCTGAACGATTTTTTTAACCTTTCTGGTTTTTTACCTTGAAGAAGATTTGCAAGGGTTAACTTGAGGCAGTCACAAAAGTGTATATGCATGCCGATGGCCAAACTAAATAGCTAACTGAATGGCGGGACCATGTATAGGTTCGGCTGACGAGAGCGACGAGAGAGAGAGGCTGACGGTCCAATAGAGTGCTCCAACAGTACTGATGTGCTTACAGAGGTCCTTAGGCGGTGGCTGTAGTTGGACCCTATTCGATTTGTCAGACAGGCGTGTACCAACCTCATCTTCCTAAACAGCGAGATTACGGTGTTTTTGTGGTG
>NW_008773035.1:0-347 GCF_000715545.1 Opisthorchis viverrini
TGTGCTCAACCCTATTCACAAATTTATGAATGAGATTCTCGTGCAAAAAAACAAGCACGCAAAGTTGCACTGGGAGTCTCATGTACTTCCAGGGATTCGGCTCTTTCAAGTCCGCACGGTGGTCGACTTTATCCTGTTGGAAGGCAGCACCAAGTCATTCACCCCTTGTGTTTTCACTGAGCTTCCATCCGGTGGTACTCACTGTTATGTGCGCGCCAACCTGAATGAAACGTATCAACGTAAAGCCAGAATGGAAGTCGACAAACGTAACACAAATTTTTGGTTATCCAATCTCCAAATCACCGATACCGGCTATTACAAATGTGTTTTCGCCGACAACACAGTCA
>NW_008773036.1:0-347 GCF_000715545.1 Opisthorchis viverrini
CACAACCGATTTCGCCCTTCTTAGCGCGGACCTTTGTGAACGGGAGATGCGGCTGGATTCAGCGCAGTCTCTTACCAAAACCAAATTCGTGTGCAAATGACAGCATTTGCCGAAATCTCTCCAGTTCATGTTTAATTAGAACATGAGGCCAGTGGGAATTCGGGGTAGAGCCTACTCGATGAGCACGAAGCAGAACGGCGGATTATTTCGTGTGCTGTCGAAACTATACGAGTAATGTGTTGTGTCGTGAATGACCGTCTATCGGTTACTGCTGACCTAAGCCTGCCAGACCACGCAATAAAGGAAAGCCGGGGAACCCAGAACAAACATACAAAGCCTCTGCGTAA
>NW_008773037.1:0-347 GCF_000715545.1 Opisthorchis viverrini
TTTGCAATAATGCTATATAGTCAGCGTTTTGGCAGATTTCTTGAAAAATAGAAACATTCAGTTTGATGCTTCTGAAAACCCAAGAATACCTTGAGTAGCTTTGAATGCGAAAAATATTCGAGGATTGTTGATACTTGTTTCATTGTTAGAGAGTATTCAGAGCCGGGGATTCATTGAACGGTAGAGTATTGCTGATGCGCAACAATAAGTGGATATTCTGAAGGTGCAGCATAACGTCAACGTGGCCAAATCCGAAGGGAGGTTTGGCGAATCAGAAAGATCTCCCCCGGACGAGGTACGGGCCAGGTGAGCAGGTTTTGCAAGCAAGAGGCTGGGAGAGCGAGAGA
>NW_008773038.1:0-347 GCF_000715545.1 Opisthorchis viverrini
GTAAATCTCTTAGCTACAATCCTGGACTGTTTCGTCCTTGGCAACTCTCTTGATGTGTGTTTATCACATAATTTTGCCGGTTCCCTCATGCTTGAGCTGATCGGAAATTTGAGAAATGAATGATTGTTCATTCAAAGCATCCTAAAGTAGATGATGCCGGCTGTGTGTGGTGGGTGCAACGTTGGGTGTGCTCGTAGTCCCCGGGAGCGTAGTCAAGCAAACCTCACTTGGAGACTATCAGAAAGGATATGAATATGCATTGAGTAGACTTTGAGGGGTTCCGCCAGTTATTCAGCTCCAACAGGTTAACCGTGTATATGCGCTCCCACGCAACTGGGATAGAATGA
>NW_008773039.1:0-347 GCF_000715545.1 Opisthorchis viverrini
CCCGGTTGTCAGGACTTCCCAGTCAGGTAAATTTGCCGATTTCAGACGCCACCTGTGGTACATGAAACACGTTTCGCAGTCAGTTATTCTCTTACCGACAGATTGCAGCCAAAAAAATCCAAGTGTTAACAGCTCAGGTCAAGTCTTGGGAGATTCTTTAACTTAATAAAAGATCCCAGCAATCTTCCTACAAGATGAAATTACGAGTACACTCTAAGCGTCGAAGTAGTGCACACAACTGAATTCCCACAAAATTGACAAAACTCAAACCTTTCGTACAATTTCTCGGGTGTTTGACAGTGCATTACACGCCGTAAAAAGCTTTTGTTTTTGAGGCACCAGGATAC
>NW_008773040.1:0-347 GCF_000715545.1 Opisthorchis viverrini
TGCCTCCGCGAGGCATTGAGCCATACTTGCGACATTCGCAGAATCTCTGGTACCAAGTTGTTCAATGGTTAGATGTCTGAAGATTACAGTTTCGTGGCTTCTTAAGTTGAGGGTTTGAACATGTGGCAATTTATTCTGTGAAAATGGTACTGCACCTACCTTTCTCGCCAAACACGGCTGTTGTGCGGTCAGGCCTTTGAGCCAAGGGTTTTGGTCGTGGAAACTGATCGTCCTCCTGTCTAGGTTTGGGCATCAACAGTCTCAAGGACTGTCAACAGGTATTCAGTGAAGGCGGGCCAATTCCACCTGGTGAATCAGACGATACCAACCCGTGCATATCCCACCGC
>NW_008773041.1:0-347 GCF_000715545.1 Opisthorchis viverrini
CGGAGGGCAGGATCCGTCGATACGCGATGCTTTAAGCGTTAAATATCCAGTATGGAACTTGCGCTTTGGGTTAACATTCACGATGAAAAAATCTACGCGATAGCCACGGTCGACTTGTGGTTTTTGACCTGCCAAGGAAGATGCAATGGGTTCTGGCATTCTGCTACACACCACTGTTAGCAAGTCCGTGGGTTCCTCTGCGTTGACTTTCTCTAACTGCGTGGACAATGAGTCATGACAGCAGCAGAATGGTGACCATGGTACCACGCTGCTAACTAAAGATTGTTGTGGTTCAACAAATTGGGTTGGTTGGGATGGCAAAGATTGGATGGTCAAGTGAAATGGTT
>NW_008773042.1:0-347 GCF_000715545.1 Opisthorchis viverrini
TTGGCTTTTCAAAGCATCGGTGCAATTAGAAACTCTCTAGAGGGATAAATTTCGAGGGGTAATATTAGACCATCTCTTTTAAGGACACTGACACCTTCAAAGCAGATAACTGATATGATGTTTGACCAGTGTGAACAGAGACGGATGCGTCTTTAGTCGATCGATATCCGCCGTTTCAGATATATACCCCCGGTAGGAAAACGAGCAAGCAACACCGGACGGTGATGTGTTGAGCCCTCCGAACCATCGTTTCCCAAAGCAGTGTTGTTTCCCGTGTATAATTCAGACTGATACAATCAGAGGGAAGTTCTGTTTCTGAACTGGTAGACATATGGAAATGGTAAAAA
>NW_008773043.1:0-347 GCF_000715545.1 Opisthorchis viverrini
TGAACGGACACTGTAAAGCAAATCGACAATTCCTTGAGAATGTCTACCGTTCATTACAGCATGCGCTGTTGAATTACGGTGGAGCGCTGATCTAAATTTCTGATATGCAGCGAATGATCAATTGTGTATATTTCTCAACTTTTGGGTCAATTCGCCGGAACCGACATCACTGGATTTGTCGAGTTCTTCGTATGTCAGTTGATTGCTGCCGTTGTTATTGGCGTTAAATACAGGAGACGGCAATCAGCATTGACTGCACCGTTGCAAGTTTTCTGCTACTTTTGGGCATTGGTGTCTCGCAACAGCGACATTTGGATGGGTTCACCAGTATGATGGTGTTCTTCAAC
>NW_008773044.1:0-347 GCF_000715545.1 Opisthorchis viverrini
GCTTTTTATTTCAGTCACCTGCTCAAATGGACTGAAAAACCGCACGTTCAGCCGTGGGATATTCCCATCAACACGTATCCTCCTGTAATAAATTTTACCTTCATGCGCCACGCCCATCGTTCATGTCAGGCGCAGATACTTTTTAAAGAAAATCTGACTTTCAGTCATGCTCTGGAGCCACGTTGTACCTAAACGGTACACAACACAACTCACCATGCTTTAAAGGAAATGGTGTCAAAAACTCAGCTGTTGATGGGCTCAGTACGCAGAAGACGTCGACGCTGTACGCTCCCAAGGTCCAGCGCTTCGTCCTTTTGACCAGCAACCAGGGATTATCCTCACTGAAT
>NW_008773045.1:0-347 GCF_000715545.1 Opisthorchis viverrini
TTCGCGTCATCAAACATTGCAAGCTTACACAAGGCTCACACAACGCTGTCTCAGCGCTGTGCGTTCAACAAATACACTATATGAAGACACTGAAATGCAGATCTCTCCATGCATGCGTCACGAATACGTGATTTTTCGTAAACCGTGCACTTCTACTACTGCCAAAATCAAATATCTAGTTGTCAGTCGCGACACTTGTCAACTACACTGAAGATCTTTTTCTAATCGGTTGGCCATAAGTTGAGATTGTCAGAATTTCGTGCAACATCTGAATATGGAGGGTCCGAAACACTTTTATAAAGTGCACTGAAATGCTAATCTTCCTGGCCCATTGGTCGCTTATCTCA
>NW_008773046.1:0-347 GCF_000715545.1 Opisthorchis viverrini
CAATCCACCTCCGCGCCTGTTGCCAACACGTAAGCGATCGCAGGAATGTTGCCCGTCAGAATAACAGTGTGAATGGAAGCCAGACCCGAGCTGTCCCAAACATCCGTATCCGTATCGCATTTCAGGAGTAGACGTACTGTGTCTAAACGTGATTGGTGGGTGGACCGGGGTGGAGAAGAGGACCGTGACATTCGTTTAGTACGACCAACCTCTTCCGGTCGGGCAAGCAAGTAGCCGGAAGTTCTGATCCCTGTCGTCCGGATGCAAATCACCTTAAAATAATGAACACAACATCCATTGGACGGACGTGCCGCAAGCCGGCTAAAGACCAAGAAGGTTTGCACTGA
>NW_008773047.1:0-347 GCF_000715545.1 Opisthorchis viverrini
TAATTATCTCCATTGCGTCATTTGTGAGGTCTGATTACCTAAAACGGTTGCCAGTATGTGTCAAAACAAATGTTGGACAAAGTACCGGGCAAGAAACTGAAAAATAATAAAATGAAGTAACAGTGCACTCACACAAGTTGTCTAAGCTCCCCGCGGTTACGTCTGGCCCTCCTACGGAACAAATTCTAAGCCAATCACCCCCAACTGAAACTTCCAAGTAGACACCACTGTGCACGCTACTGATAACAGCTAGGTGCCCTGAAACCTGGGGACCAAGGAAATCAGAGAGTGGTACCGCTTTTGCGAGTGCCTTGAACACATGATAATAATAATGTTTATTCCCAACT
>NW_008773048.1:0-347 GCF_000715545.1 Opisthorchis viverrini
GTCAATTACATAGCGATTTTTCGGTTGTGTCCCGGGGATTTCCACTGGTGAGTGTGGCCCTTTAGTCTCAAGCTAGATCATCATCATTATCCGGGATAGATGGATCGCGTCAGTTTTGGCTATCTTACAAGCTAATTTATTCAGATATAGTAGCCAGGATGGCATAAGCGGAGTTGGGTTGCAATAATTCGACATGGACGATGAGTTAGATGAAGACCAGTAGGGTGCCCTTGTTGATCAGATTGCTAGTCTGGTTGAGTGTTTGATGGTTACGAGGTTCGACGAGGAAGATCGAGCTGTTGATTTTGTTAGGATGCGTTGTATCGGTATCAGAGAGCAGAAATCGA
>NW_008773049.1:0-347 GCF_000715545.1 Opisthorchis viverrini
TCGGGTTCAGTTCCTCTGAAGTCAGTGTAAAGCGGCTGAATCCACACTCACTCAGCTGATTAGTCGACATGATCAGACATCACAAACAGGTACGAACGGGGGGGTGACAATTGGTCCGTATGGGTTGTTCTGCTTCGATCAGTTGTTTGCATTTTCGGTGACGCGGCGTATCCACTGACTGCTCTCACACGAATCGAAGTTACTATGAGTTGATAAAATGCTTGTTGGCTCGGAAAGTCGAAGTTTTCACTATGAATCTGCTATGGGCATAACCCATTATGACCACCGGAATCCAGCTTTAGATATCGGCTGTTGCTATTCTCCCTCTTGGGACACTACCGTGGCAC
>NW_008773050.1:0-347 GCF_000715545.1 Opisthorchis viverrini
ATATGTTGTATTCTTAAATCGCAAAATGTCATGTATTACCAATTAAAACATACAATATGCAATCACCACAGTGGGCAGTAAGCGTTCGTATCAAGTACACATAGCGATACCCTATTGAGTTTATTGCGTTGATCATATATTTGCAATTCGCATGATTTTTGGAAGTCGAACGCTCCTGGAGTTGACACAAAGTTCGTTGTGCGAAGTCTTATGCTTGTAATCAACCACGCATGTTAAATTACTTTCCGTGCCATAACGCATACCAGAGTACACAGGAACAGCATATCACACAGATGGTCATTTGCAGACAGCAACTGAGCAGCCAGTCAAAATACATCATATATTTT
>NW_008773051.1:0-347 GCF_000715545.1 Opisthorchis viverrini
TTTTTGAGTAAGGCGAGTAACATTGTTGGTCAGTGCCATCGAAGCTATCTGGAGACAGCAAAACCACCGTTACGCATAGTGGTGACCATGGTAGTGCTAGGCTTCCCCGGCCGTAGACAAGAAACATAAATCGCGCCTGTTTCAGGCACCTGAGAAGTTAGTCTGGAACCAGCACGGATGGACAGTACACACACGCCCAGCCGGTAACGCTGCATGGATGAACCGCCAAGTAGCTCAGCTCTCCTTAGAGATTTAGCTCTGGATACTGGTACGTAAGTAACCAATGATAAAACGTCAGAGCGTTTTGAATGTCATGCGACCATTTTACATGCATATCAATGTGTGGT
>NW_008773052.1:0-347 GCF_000715545.1 Opisthorchis viverrini
AAAGTGTCGTAGATCTTTTGGTTAAAATCATTGCAAAGTTACTTAGTTAGAAATATCAAAATACAAAATATTGTGCAATGAACTTTATTCCCTAAGATGAACAAACCGGTTGTTTTCAGGAGGTTTTTTCCTAATCGAAATGCTAACTTGGTTTTTGTAAACAAAGTTAGACACGTATACATTTTTAGTTTGGAGGTTTATATGGGGAAATTACTAATTGATGAGTTCACCTTATTGTCACTTATCCGACTATAAGCGGTTGTCCACAAGAACATTTTATTTAAATCCACGATGAATATACCAGCCGCTCACAGTACCATCTACAAACATAAGAGATTTTTAAGTGC
>NW_008773053.1:0-347 GCF_000715545.1 Opisthorchis viverrini
TTATTGATGCCTGATATCAATCCTTGAAATATTCATCGAAGACCTTGTTACATTCACAGAATAATTGTGCAAACTTGCCAATATCGTTGGAATACAACTCTGGAAAACTATTTGTGTATTTTCTTCGAAACAACGGAAGAACAAATGTTGATAGGATGTGTTCAGCTGGTGATCGAGACGAACACAATTGTACTTTGTGTGACCTCGTAACAGGAAATGACGTCTTTCCATCGGCTACCTTGTAGATGCCCCAATTTATTTCAAATCACCAACTACTCGTTTGGAAATTTACACATTTGAGATCATTTTCGTCGAGCACGTTTGGAGAGGAACTATTTTGTCCAACT
>NW_008773054.1:0-347 GCF_000715545.1 Opisthorchis viverrini
TGTGTCCCTCTGCCACAATAAACCGTGAATTTCATGTTACTTCAGGCTCTCCTTGCATATTCACTACTGTCACGAAGCTAGAATCCAAAATCCATGACGGCATTCATGTGTGTAAGTTTCGTCTGATCTTGTATTGGCCCGAGCAGTTTCGTGTCATGTCCATGAGTGCCTCTTCTGCGCGGAATTCTCGGATTTATTGTTTCGCATATGATAGAAAATTCGGTTGGTGCTTGTTTCTTCTTCTGTTGGAAAAAGCGGAAGGTTTTGTCGTACAGCTAGCGTAATCTCTACGGTTTCTGATCCGCCCATATCTGAATGATGTCGCTTCGTTTTCTGAGTTCCCGAAA
>NW_008773055.1:0-347 GCF_000715545.1 Opisthorchis viverrini
GAAGCGTCAAATATCATGTTACTGTGATAGCCACATACTAAGAGTTATATGTTTTCCGATTGAGAGCTAAATAGGCGGAAGCATCGATATGAAAGGCACGGGGAATGCTGGGCAGCATACGGCTGCTCCGCGGGTGAGCAGCGTCCAGAAGCCAAGGCAAAATCTTGGACCGAGTGTCGGTAATATTTGCCGATTCCCAGAGACAGCAGCATCCACTGCCAACCAAATATTTGCAATTTCTGGGACAGTATGGCCAACTCATTAGAAATATGAAAAAACTCACGTATTCCAAATCGGTAATTCAGGAACACGACTACTCGCTCGTTAGACATCCCTTGGCTCTTTAT
>NW_008773056.1:0-347 GCF_000715545.1 Opisthorchis viverrini
TCGCGTGCAGGAGGTGAAAATTTTTCTGCATAGACTAAAATGAAGGGTGTGTTTTCATCAGATGAAATTATATGGATCAAGGTGCTTTCTAACTGGAAACTAATCAAGATATATCTTGCGATGCAGTTAAACACGTTACAAAGTCCCAACCAAAAAGCAGTGAACTACTGGGACAGTGGATCCATTGGGGAAGGACATGAAACGGTGAATTTAAGAACAGCTGTCAGACAGTGCTGTTACCTGAGGGCCAAAAGTGAGGGCCGCGGATTTCACTAAAAATGAGTTCCTACATATGACTGGTGTTGTGTAAGACGACCGCAGAGCATTTCAACTTTGGGATTTTTGTG
>NW_008773057.1:0-347 GCF_000715545.1 Opisthorchis viverrini
TTCAACTCATCCATAGGTAATACTACTGTCTCAATCACGCACTCGGCAAGCTATTTGCAATCAGGTAGTGTAATTTTCCTCACGGCCTCTCCTACGCTTTCGGTCCTAAAGTTATCCTTCCATCACGGATTTTCCTCATCCTTCTGAAGTAAACTGTTTAAAACAAAACTCAACTTCCGGTTTACGGATGTGTGGAACCACGCCGGTTCCCTGGTGGTTGATTGAAACACGTCAGACCAGACACTGCTATGTTTAGGTCAACGTGCGAATAAAATACTGCAGACGTCGTAGCCGATGGGTGGCCGATTTGATGTCACACCGGTCTGGAATAGAGTGCTGTTGTATGG
>NW_008773058.1:0-347 GCF_000715545.1 Opisthorchis viverrini
AGCATAGTCGCTTAAATGCCTAGGAATAAGTAAAATTGTGAATTAACGATGAGGCCAAAAAGTGAACTTTTTAAAACTATTTAAATAGATTTTGATTATACAAATTGGAAGTTTAACTTCGTCCATAAATATGTTGATGCGTTTGTTAAAATATCATGCTCAAAGCACGGGAGTGTCTAAAATCAGGTCAGTAATTCATTTAATCAGGTAAACAGCAATTTAGGTCCAAAAGTCTTCAGACATTTATCCCCACTGCGTCGTATTGAAATCCTTCTAAATTAACTGAAAATGGGATTCGTAAGCGAAATGTACTCAGGAAGTCTTCAAATGTGTGAGCAAGAAATACA
>NW_008773059.1:0-347 GCF_000715545.1 Opisthorchis viverrini
CTACGAAGGGCTTTCGTACCTTCACTGGCATTAGCATCTCTCAGATAGATCAACACTAATGTTCCACAACCAAAACGTCTGTTCGAATACAGTCAAGATCCAATGAACTTTGGTCGAGCTTTAGTTACTAGGGTGCATACGTTCTTATTGTCAGCTTTGTCACGCACAACTCACTTGGATATTTACTCAGCTGTATTCAGCAAAACTGAAAGATCTGTGGTTTCCGATGAGTCTGGAGGCCACAAATAACTCAGTGCATACGGTTATATAAAATGAGGATGGAATTTGCTTTTACTGGCAAATGTTATTGTCAGTTTACGGTCCGAATGATCTGGTTAACGAGTGCT
>NW_008773060.1:0-347 GCF_000715545.1 Opisthorchis viverrini
ATTCGAAGAGTTTGCACAAATGGTAATGGTCTATTGGGTTCCTCAGTATAAACGAGGCAACATCCCTTCCCTTCTTTGGTTTAGGTTTAGAGAGTTTATCGCTATCTAGTGCCCGTCTGGATCCGTTTGGCTTACGAATTTGCGACTACTGGTGTGGAGAGTTTCACTAGTACAAGGCAGATGTGAAGAAATGAACGACAAGCAGTCAACTCACTAATTCGGAATTTGACGTGCTGTGAAACCAAGGTGCACGAATAAACCGTGGATTGAAAGCTAAATGGATGAGGGCATCGATCATTGTTGTATTTTGCAGGGGTTCTTTGAAAAAGCGTTGTTGGATAAAGCTG
>NW_008773061.1:0-347 GCF_000715545.1 Opisthorchis viverrini
GATCTTATAACCAGTTGCGGAAAGTGCGTTTATCAACCTGGGAGGCTTAGCACATTTTTGTCGGCCGCGATAACATTCCTGGCATTATATGCAACCATAATTTTCTGGGATGCGTAATTTGTATGTGTGAAGATAACAAGCGCTCTCATGGACCGATACGTCAGGTCAATCATATCCGCAATACGTCTCTGCCTGCAGCATTTTCACATTGAGGATTTTATCTAAAAAGGACGAGAGAACGCTGTTGCATATGATATCATTGATTGATCACCTCTTGTTGTTTAACATAGCACAAAGCATTTCGCAAACAACTATTCTTATGCGGAATTGCATGTTACTCTCTTGAC
>NW_008773062.1:0-347 GCF_000715545.1 Opisthorchis viverrini
CTGATTGCGAAAAGTCACTGAGACGGATATAAGACTCAACCTTCAAAACACTGGCAAATATGCGCATTATTAAGTTAAGGTACGGTCAACACAGTAGGCTAGAGATAGCGCATGCTATTTTTTCTGTAGGTACCGATATCTGTGTAGCTACTTCATCCGTATCAAGTCCTTGCAGCATAGTGAGCACCAATTTCTTGGGTGATTTGAACATGCAAACTTTTGTTCACTAGCTGGATATTGTACCGGTCCGCCGAGGGTAGATCGCGGGCAACAGGATTAGCTCATATTCCGAAAAGACATGGCGTCATTCATTCTTTAATCACACAACTCGCTTCACGCCATCCGCT
>NW_008773063.1:0-347 GCF_000715545.1 Opisthorchis viverrini
AACGGCATAATTCGGCCTTAACCCAATGAAGCCACGAAGCCGTCACGTGAGATGAATGGCAGAAGTGAATGTGCATTCAGGGTGCATTACAAGTCATATTGGAAAGGATATTCACAGGACGGTTATGCAAATCGTATTGTGAGGAACAACATAGAAAGCAAGCGTCCAAACATTGTCTGTCTGGGCAAAAACCTGTCACCGGAAATTCCGCGCGCCCCAAGGCAAGTTAAGTGCATAACATCGTTGATTGCAATCTCAATGTAAACAGTCACGGATGCCATCAACGTTGAGATTATCACTTCATCGCCCTGAACTATATACGCATATCTATGATGAAGAACTCGAGA
>NW_008773064.1:0-347 GCF_000715545.1 Opisthorchis viverrini
GGCTAGTATCAAGAATCTCCCCTACAATCAACCTGCCCATAGCCTAGAGACTTACTGCCCTGCCTAAAAACGCATCTGGGGTTGTTCTGCAATTTATTACCTTTTTTAGCCTTCACCCTAGATTGTTGTGGGGTAGCTGTTGGCCTAGATGTTGAAGGCAAGATGGAAACCAATTCTGACAGGTTCGAAAATAGGCTGAGCACGTTAGTGCAAGGAGTTTGGAAAGCGGGACATCTTGGGACCCATCAAGTTGGCACAGACTGAATTGCCGTCAATTTTCTGTCCTAAGTGAAACCAGAATGGCGATTTTTGATTTCCATTCATTTATGGGGTAACGAGGTTGAGGT
>NW_008773065.1:0-347 GCF_000715545.1 Opisthorchis viverrini
TCTACGAAAGTTCAAGAAGACGCCTGAGGATTTTCAGCATCTGAAAACAAGGTACATATGAGATGGTTACTTTCCTGTTTAATAGTTTTTAACCGCTTATTTAGTGTTTGCTAATGAACAGCTCCGCGGCGAAGGTCCTTCCCCCTTTCGCCGATAACGGCTACATGCTTCTCTTCCATTTGATTACTGGTACGACAGTTTAAGGGGCCTGCTTCTGAACCTCCACAGATATCACGTTTCTGTAGCGTAGGATTCGAGTTTTCTAAGGAGGCTTTGGTTCTTCGAACTTCAGGTGGCCCGTAACAGCGAGCTTCCATGTCACCTGAACCACCGATATTGTCCCTAAT
>NW_008773066.1:0-347 GCF_000715545.1 Opisthorchis viverrini
CAAGTTGATCATTTGTTACCAGACTGTGTTTGATCAAGCTGCTATCATGCCTCATCAACTTCCTTGGTTACCTGTTTGAGCAGGACCAGTAAGCTGATTTTAGACCAAAGACAACGTCAGTGTGAAGAGTTGTCGACTATCGCTACCTGGACTATTGATCGAAAGAATTAACACTGGAGATAATTAGGCACAGAATAATAGTTGAAATCACTTTGTCTGAAGAATCGCGTTCATATCTGTGGTTGGTATTCACACAGTATTGATGATTTCCGCTACAGCATTCTTTCAGTGAACAGAGGTTCTCATGACCGGTTTCTGCCCCGGAAGTTTGATTTTACTTCGAACTT
>NW_008773067.1:0-347 GCF_000715545.1 Opisthorchis viverrini
GACCCCTGTATGCACTCCGGTGGGTAGCAGCATACCCGAAAAAATACCTAAAAGTTTCGGGAAAAATGAAGAACCTTGGTGGACCCAATACAATTTTGAAATGAGACTGCCGGATGTGTCGGGGAACTTCCGAATACTCTTCTAACTCATGCCAGAGTCTGGTTCAAAGAAATCATGCTTTATTGAGACCGTGTGTGAATGAAACAGTGAAGTTCATAACAAGTCAGATGGGAGCTAAGCAGGACATTTTGGTGTATGATTCACCTGGCACTCAAGACAGTCCTACAAGCGCTATTGCGTGGCCAGTGACTATGAGTCATCAATCGGGGAGTTGGTTCAACCGAAGT
>NW_008773068.1:0-347 GCF_000715545.1 Opisthorchis viverrini
GACAGATTTCATTTCCTTGAATGGTCATCTGGACCCACTGACCGTAGTCCGTATATTCCCTACATCTGCATCCAAAACTGGTGCCTGCTTCGAGTTCCAAGTTCCTGCCGTTGAAAACTTCGTTGATTTTCCCTATGTAGTTCGTTCTGCTTTTGCCGGAAAACATGCCAGCACCATATCAGGATTTACGGGCATAATTTAGTGGTGAGGCTATCACATTTGGACATCGCGACGTCAAATAACAGACTGCCTTATAATATTTCAGCACTGGTACAACTGACATGAACCAGTGTTTTTAATTTGGTTCCAAACACCGCTTCATCACGGGCGTCACAAATTGTAAAAAA
>NW_008773069.1:0-347 GCF_000715545.1 Opisthorchis viverrini
TGAACTCTAGCACCATGTGCGGTACTGTTTCCGCCGCTTCAACATCTCATTTGATCCCATAAGTAATCACAAAGATCGCAAATGTTTTCCCACACGTTCCATCAGATCTAATCTGTCACATTCATACGCGAAACACACACGGCTTGTGCATGCCGGGGAAAAAAGCCACACAGCTTGTGTTTTTTGTGTGCCCGCATGCACCACAAGTCGAATCAGATGTTGAAACGCAAATAAGTTTCGATCAATTGACTTTGGTAAACAGGTGCTCGGGTAGGTAACACTTAAACAGTAGTTTCGGTGGGTTCAGTTTCCGAAACAATAACTCGAGATGGCTCAGTGGTAGGAGC
>NW_008773070.1:0-347 GCF_000715545.1 Opisthorchis viverrini
TTAGTAGCTTTTTCAGACTCCCGGGCTTTCCGTTTGTCTTTCTGGCTACTTACTGCATTTATATTACACTCAGCTGAGCGCTGAACGCCGTTGTTGTTTCGCCACTGGCTACATGAACAAATACCACATAGCTATTGACGCATTCTCAAATGTCTTGAAGGATGAAAAGCGGACAGCATCCAGTTTCTCAGCAAACATCTGAAGCCACCTCTGAGGCCATAGCCCAGCCAGCACAGCGCTTCAATCAGTAAGATAGGAGAACAATTTTTAAAAATCGCAACAAAATGAAGACAGATCAGGGTAATTTGGTTTGTGCAAACATACGACAAAATGCATCATTTTCGTTC
>NW_008773071.1:0-347 GCF_000715545.1 Opisthorchis viverrini
GGTAGGCGGTCCCTCCTGTGGTCGAATTCCGTATGCATAGACATGTGGTTGGAACTGATGGGCTGCCGTTCATACTAGAGTGGTCCTGTTGGACTCAGTCGTTCCTGAGTTAATGTATGCCTAGGGGTTCGGGCACTGGACTGGTGGACTGGTGCCCAGCCCCATCAACCTTCTGAGGCAGCAATGTTGTTGAACGCTAACGTGGGTTATGGTAATCCTGATGCTTCCCGGTTAGGGTAGTTTTCTTGGTGAAGCCCCGAATGTCAGTTTTCTCACAACCTAACCCCAGATTCGCCACGAAGCCGCAGGGTTCCCGTGTCCCACGCGTCTTATGAGGTTATATAATC
>NW_008773072.1:0-347 GCF_000715545.1 Opisthorchis viverrini
CAATTTTAGATGCTGATAGTCTCGGACACTGTTATTTATCAGTGTTGTATCGATTGAGATTCATTAGCAGCCGCCTTAGAAACGATACGGAAATTTTGGCTGACTATCACGCCGTTCAACATATCTGCTAGGTGCGGCACATTCAAGCATGTTATCGGCCTCCCAGTTCCAGAATCTATTCAAGGCCGACAAGACTCCGTCATTCTGTGATCAAATTGACTTGCCTCGTGTTCAGTGCATCGCGCTGCATGCCAGCAAGACGCCAGACGGATTTCGGGTCTGAACAGGGGCTGCATCTCTGGAGGTAATGTGAATAGACTTTGTAATTCCCAATTGAGATTTTGTCC
>NW_008773073.1:0-347 GCF_000715545.1 Opisthorchis viverrini
GGTTCATGAACCTTAAAGCCGTGCAACATTTTCCACCGAAGTTTCTCAGATTATTTTTTATTTGTCTGTTACTGATTAAAGCATATAAAATGAAATGTACTTTTCGGCGTGATCGAGAGATAGACTTCGCTGTGGGCTTCAACGAACAAATCCAGGCTTAGGCCAAACATGAGGCAACATTCAAGCAGTCCAAATCCAAGATGATTTGGGATGTTGTTAGAATCTTCTCATCTCTGAGTGGCACCACTGCCACAAATCAAACCAGCTGGAGTCAAAATAACAGCCGTTATAGGGCCATGTTCCAATAGATCGGGCACATATTGGCTCATTTGACACATTTTGGATCA
>NW_008773074.1:0-347 GCF_000715545.1 Opisthorchis viverrini
TGGTATACTAAATATATTTTACAATACGAGACACAGCAGGATTGATCTCGCCAAGATGAAAACGGAAGGCTTAGGACTCAAAAGGACCGGCGAACTTGAATTCACGGGGCTACAGTCGGTCGACAGAGGCTGCTTTTCCAGCACGGTTATTTGGGCAAAAATCAAGCTCAGACTGGCGTAGGATAAATGCTCAAGTCGATTTAACAGACCTTTATTAATACAACACTGAGCCCGTTCTGCATGACTCGACACAACAGCAAAAGACAGGTCCCCGCTGATATATTCACAGCAGATTTAAATATATACGGTAAGGAATATTTTTATTTCGCTTTACCATACCGTGCGGT
>NW_008773075.1:0-347 GCF_000715545.1 Opisthorchis viverrini
TTTTTTAACATTCAGCTGGTTGCTGTAATGAATGAACACGAGTGGTTCCACGTCTGTCATCTGTATTCACTTCAGGATTTCTGTGATCCCCATCTATGGTGACGTTTCTAAAACCGGACACAGTCTCCATGTACTTCGGTTGCCAAATACCTCAGTTCGGCTCATTTGTTCTTGTGACGAGGAATGCAATACATACTAAACCTGGGGAGCGCAGACGGAGCATAGGTGAACCACGGAGCAACGCTGATTAATATCATGTGAGAGACGAATGGTTACATGAACTGAACACAGAGTGCATGTGGGAAATGTGGATATTTTGAGGTGGAGATCAAGATTCACTCCAAATT
>NW_008773076.1:0-347 GCF_000715545.1 Opisthorchis viverrini
GGCACATCCGAACCGATGTCAATGGACAATGTTTACGATGGAGTGATTGGAATGGGGAACTCCCCCGGATCATCATTTCCCTCGTTGGTGAATCTAATGCTGAATTGTGGAGCAATCGAGAGTGGTGTTTTCACCTTTCGTTTCTGTGGGTAAGAAGTGTACCGTGTTTCTCACCACAGCATACCACAGTGGATTCAATCGAACAGTTACGCATGTTGAAGTACAATATCAGGATAGAATCTCCCTTCGTAGGAGATCTGTCTAATTCTTGCGACCGATTTTTGTTTGTCTAGCTAACAGAGTTCGCTCTGCGCAATACGGCCGCCCAATGAAGACGATCGGAAGTT
>NW_008773077.1:0-347 GCF_000715545.1 Opisthorchis viverrini
AGTGAACTGATGACGTCAACTCGATGATGACGGGACGTTTGCAATCGAACTGTCAAGCTCAGTGTACAAGCCAACCATCGTGCTCTGGACAATTCTGCATTAGTTGTAGGTACTTGATCGATTCACAAGATGTATGCTCCCATCAATCTCCCTTGAAGTAGATAGTAACCAGATCATAGATAAAACCTTAATTTAGAAGCAATCAAGCTGCTGAAGAATGAAGGCTTTCATGGATTCAGAGGTCGTATGCGTTCATCGGACCTAATTGTAACCGGTTACCTCTCATGTAAGACACTAGTAAGCGGAGACTGGCAAGCGCAAAGTTGCGCACTGCTGAGTGGCTGCAA
>NW_008773078.1:0-347 GCF_000715545.1 Opisthorchis viverrini
TGGTTATCTGTAGCGGCTTTAAAAGGGTCTTTTAGACTGAACGGAGCAATATTCATTTTACCCATGAGAGGCAAGAACATCCTTTTCTCATTACGAGTTCATCAATGGAACTGAACCTCTATGGTTCAGTTCAATGCAATCGTCAAGTTCGTGAGAGTAGAACAAAATGGCTCATTTAGAAATCTCTCATTGAGCGGAATTAGTGCTGCGATCGAGCAGTTATGTTATTCCGTGCGCATGCATCCAATCACGGGTAATCCGGTCCACATTGGCTAATTCCTCTCAGAAACCAATGTGGTAGTCTCACGAGAATGAAGAACAGTTCAAATGTATTGATACAGTTTTTG
>NW_008773079.1:0-347 GCF_000715545.1 Opisthorchis viverrini
TGCTGGACACATTCTTCTATGGAAGTACCGAACGACAGTGTGATCTGAATCAATTTGTGTATGCTAGAATCATCGGTAGTCAACAACACCATCAGCAGCTGATAATTATGTGGTCAATTTGCTCCAAGGTCACTCAGCAGTGGGCGAAATATCAGACAATACAAATGCGTCCGCCGCACTTGAACCAAATGCTGTAGAGAGACATCGTTTGATGGACAAAAATGTGCACAAAACATGACCATATTTGAACTCTTCGTGATGAACAAAAGGGTGATTTCCTTCACTGAACCACAGTTGAAGTTTCTTGAACACAAATCAGTCAGTTGTGTATGGACCGGAGTTTTCAC
>NW_008773080.1:0-347 GCF_000715545.1 Opisthorchis viverrini
TTGGTGTAACCATATATTAAATGAAAAGAGCGATATTCACTGATATGGCATGAAGTACTACTGCGAGAATTTGGTCAGCTTCCACTGTCTCATGAGGTTGTTCCTAAGAGGGTTAGCAGAGCTGTCGTTCTGGAAGTGGCTTGAATACAGATTCTATTGTCGTGCTGGGATGAATTTTGCGGATTCCAAGGTTGATTAAGTCTGGGTAAGTAGGGGCATATATGCACCCATATTGTTTAGGATACGCATTTTACGAAGGTGGTTTAATGCTGGCATGTTAGTCCTTTACTTTAAGAAGCTCCGCTACAGAAAGATTCTTTCCTAATTAAGCTAATGTGATAGTCAGT
>NW_008773081.1:0-347 GCF_000715545.1 Opisthorchis viverrini
CTTATTTGTTTTACTAAGCTAACATTTGATAGAAGTACCACCTAGAGCATCAAGCAGCTCAGCACAGATTATGCGAGCTCGTAGGAGCTCCTGTACCGCTAAAGACCCAACTCTTATTTTAAAAAATAAGATATGGTTAAGAAACCAATCTGAGATTGAAATCGAAAGAAACCACTGTTGGAATGGGACGCGCACCAACGTACATATCAGGGGAGAATATCTCAAGACAGGTCAACCTATCTTGACAGGACACATTCTAATGCAAGCGCGGTGAAATCCTCTCCCCCCACTTGATTCTTTTCAGCATAATATCATCATGCCTTTTTCAAACAAGTTGGACAAAGCTA
>NW_008773082.1:0-347 GCF_000715545.1 Opisthorchis viverrini
ATCACGCGAACCCCATCCTGGAAGGCGAGTTGCAACCACAGCACCCAGACGTTTGGTAACCTCTTATACCCGTTTACCACAGCTTTTCGTACTGAATACATTCCTCGATGGAAGTCCCCGTTGCACAGCCGAACGCTTGTCTTCTAATTATCTCATTGCAACTTCGCCGGCACCAACCAGCACGAGCTATGGTCCTGAGACAGTGGTTGCCGAAGGCCTGGAGGCATCCCACTTCTGCTGCTCGAAGAGTGCATGTGTCACAGCCATACAGCAAAGTAGCACGTGCTGTATAGCTTGATAGACACGTTCCATGAGGTTTAAGGATATAGTGCTTTGCCGCCATATGT
>NW_008773083.1:0-347 GCF_000715545.1 Opisthorchis viverrini
ATTCTTCTATATTGGTTTAGTTTCAGACAGTATACATCCTTCGTTACACCCGCTCGCCGGTTGCTTCGGGCAAACCCACTGGACAGCACCGGAATTCAAGCACGCGGATGTCTCGCTAGTGTCTCAGGTTGGCCTGGTGCACCCTGAATCACGAAATAAAAATATCAGAACAGCGGCACCGGAACCAAAATACGCGTGCACAATTTGTAGAGGGAATTTCGCGTTAATCCCAGAATTGGAAATCTTGACGCCCGTTCAGGAAATTTCGGCATCTACTATGTGTGAACTTTTTGATAGGATATTTAGCAAGGCCCTGCCTCGTTAGGCGTCAAAGAGATGATCACGCA
>NW_008773084.1:0-347 GCF_000715545.1 Opisthorchis viverrini
TGCTGCACAAGGTTCAAGGTGACCTAAACAGGTGTACCGACACACAAACTAAACCCAACCGACAAACGCGCCGATACCGTCCCTCCGGTCCCCGAGAGTTTTCTTGACCGCCTTAGCGACGACAAGGTGGAATCCCCATTTAATCCACAATTCTATTGCTTACCACACTAGTCGCGCCCATCGAGCAAGTCGACTAAGGTTACGCATGCATGCTCAGTGCCTCCGCTTTATCCGCCAAGCCTACACTCGTTCACCAATATGAAGCTAATTTCTTTGCCGCAGTGAGCACAGGTCATCAGGATATCGATCCAGCAATCCATTGATCTGTTTTTGGCTCCATAATGTAC
>NW_008773085.1:0-347 GCF_000715545.1 Opisthorchis viverrini
CATGCTCGGCGGACAGATCGACAGCTACCGGGTATGCAACCAAATTTGTAAAGCCATTTTCCCAAAGAGATGAAAGAAATAGCAATAAAAATAAGTGGATCAATAATGCCCCAATTTTCAGCTCGTCTGACAGTCTAGGTAGCGAAGGACAACTCACCCACTACAGCAGACCGAATTCAACGTAGCTTAAATGAAATGACTCTACACCTCTAGGAATGAATTAAAAACCTTGAAGAACATAGGATAAAGAGTCATGAAAGACGTCCATTAGTCAAACAAGGGCATGAAGTGCAACTAGAACAGAGGAGGCACGGGTCCCATCTCCATCCACCCAACTGGTTGCACGA
>NW_008773086.1:0-347 GCF_000715545.1 Opisthorchis viverrini
AGGTTTTTTAAAGCTCCAGAACTGTTTTTGTAGACTTGTGGATTCGGGATTTTCAAGTAACAACAATGAGGAGGGCACATTCTACCTTTGAAAAAAAGTAGCTGAATCTATGTTGGAAGTTGGTAGTCGTAGATCTTATGAGTGCACACTAGGTTGAATTATCATAGGCAGTGCACGTTTTTTCCCGGTCGACGATGACACGTACTCAGTTCCTGAATCGCAACGGACTGCAGCCTTCTCAGACCTGATTTGGACTGCACTTTTACAGCGCTTAGTATTTGCACAATGGGATTCAATTTTCAAAAGCTACGACGTTTTTCTGATGGACTAAAACAGACAGGCAATTG
>NW_008773087.1:0-347 GCF_000715545.1 Opisthorchis viverrini
CAGTGGTCGTCTCTTGGCTTCATTGGACACTGGTGGTTGATTAGCTGACTTTTGATCTGTTCGCTGAGCTTGGCGGTTAGCATGCAAATGCTTCGAGATAACCTGGTCAGTGTGCTCACTCGACTGGCGACGAAACTGTTACAAGCGAACAGATCAGCGGGCT
Organism: Opisthorchis viverrini; assembly: GCF_000715545.1. Taxonomy (NCBI): domain Eukaryota; kingdom Metazoa; phylum Platyhelminthes; class Trematoda; order Opisthorchiida; family Opisthorchiidae; genus Opisthorchis; species Opisthorchis viverrini. The sequence continues at coordinate 164 of NW_008773087.1, forward strand.
TCGACAAACACAGTCATTTGCTAATGAATTTGACTTTGACGACGGACTCAACTGAATACCTCGTTTATGATATTCTTCAACTGAAGGTGCTTCACAACGGCCGCCTCATATTTCAGTTGGTACGATATTCGAGATATCGTAGTAAATTTTCAGATACTGTGCCTACCTGATGATCCTCAAGAAG
>NW_008773088.1:0-347 GCF_000715545.1 Opisthorchis viverrini
ATGATCTGACTGGTCAGTTGGTTTGGTGCTCGCGAGATCAGACAGAGGGCGAAATATCTTCAGGGATTGCATTTGATGCATTTTACTCGGAAACCGAATGTCAGAAATCCCATGCGTGATAGCTTTATCGGATTGAATCGTATCCGTGCGAGTTATCACAAATCAGGAGAGGATGACGAACAACAATCAAGTTTAATTTCACGTGCACAAACCAACCGCACGTTTGTTGGATTAGTTGTCAATATGACAAGCATTTGGCATCTGGACCAATAGATTTAGCCAAGTTGGTTTGCTATCCCGAAGGAAAAAGCATGCACTTCGCTCTGTGTTGTGCCACATTACCAGAT
>NW_008773089.1:0-347 GCF_000715545.1 Opisthorchis viverrini
ATGAAACCAGACAGAGAAGAAAAACGTGGTCAATGGGAAAAGACTTTACGTCACCCAGCAAAACACAGCATTGCTGTGTGGGTGGAAAACCTCGTGATATAAACGCGCTTGTGTATGCGGATAGTTCCTCGCGCCTACCGTATTAAAAAAGTTAGCAACCTCATCAAGAGTTTTGCAATCAGCTGCTCCACAAAGCAAAACATTTTTCACTGTTAAACGGGGAAAAAGAAATGAGAATTTGTCGTGCTTGCCTGATAGGTAGTGTGTGACAGGTATGATGGCTGGTTCCGCTCGGGATTCAGAATGTCAGTTCAAAGTGACGATTTTGATTCAGTGGACAAAAAAAA
>NW_008773090.1:0-347 GCF_000715545.1 Opisthorchis viverrini
AGATTCACTTGGAAACTTGGAATCTTTAACGTAGTCATTGGTTTCCCCGAGCGCCAGTTGGAAGCGTAATATCAGTGAAGGAATAAAGTCGAATTACTCAAGAGTATTAAACTCATCGGCCGAGTAACTACAGACTCAATATTTCAAGTTTCAAACAAACTTGAACAATTATTGCGTTCATCAGTAGCATACATTGACCATAGCACTCCTTACCCAAAGCCCGCATATACACGGATAGTGTTCAGTTGTCTCCCTTCAGTGGGTTATTGCTGCTTATTTCCGTTCGGTGTTTCCTTGGACGAGCTGAAGGTGTTTCTTATTCCTTTGTAATGTACTACTCATAAGGT
>NW_008773091.1:0-347 GCF_000715545.1 Opisthorchis viverrini
CAAAATTTGGCGCTGAAAAGCTCATTTGATCGGTCTGAATAGAAAAGACATCACAGCCTGTTGTTTTTCTCAATCTAAGATCCATATGCTGATGCCCACTCGTATGTGAAAGATCATACTATATTTGTCCAAAAAAAATTTAGCTGCTCCTTTTGGACCGAATTTGTTCACCTCTGAGGTGACTTAAACGGATTTTAGCGTCGTTGTCTCGTGTATTCCGTGACACCCTCGCATCAAACTCCGTCTCATTGCAGGAACGATGTCTAGCAACCACTAATGAAGTACCATGGTCTTGTTTATAAAAATTACTAAGGTATTAAGTTTGCTTTGAAACAGCCTGAGTCTGG
>NW_008773092.1:0-347 GCF_000715545.1 Opisthorchis viverrini
GACAACTGGGAAGTATCATTCGCTCTTGCAGCTCATCGATCACCGGCCCTTCCCCAGACCCGCTCCCTCATCCCCGTCGAATGATACAATGCCATCAGCCCATCTGCTAGTGTCCTAGACAGTGTTCCATGTTCTGTATCTGTCTTAATTAGACAAGGCGCCGAAGTATCCAAGGTCCCTGCGTGTACTGTGAGCCGGTGGTGGAAGGCAAAGTAAAATTCACTAAACCCCCACCGAGACTACGGTGCTGAAGTGGCGGCCTCTGGAGATCAGAAACAGTAGGACTGAAAATAGTAAATACAAAAAGACAGAAGTTCGTCTATAACATCCTTTCGGTGCCTAGCTGC
>NW_008773093.1:0-347 GCF_000715545.1 Opisthorchis viverrini
ATCCGGTCGTACTGTATCATGTCTGCGTGATCTTGTTCAGGCATACTTTAGTCTTATCAATCACTTTCAACGTCCACAACTCCATCTTTCCCCTAACCAGACTCACCAGCATACTCCACAATCCGACCGGTTTAGTCGATTCGACGTAACGAGTCTGGAAGAGCTCCCTGCCCTCCAAATTTATAGCCCGTTGGCTCGAATCCGCACGCAGAAAGATTTACTAGAGGCTTTGGATAATCAGCGTTGGGGTTTAATAGCTACTTTACCCACACATATGCCGAAAGGTGATCTTCAATGCAAAGATTCTGTGGTAACCTTAGAAAGCATTCTTAGTCCCGGAACTTCCA
>NW_008773094.1:0-347 GCF_000715545.1 Opisthorchis viverrini
TTCTTCGCTTGAACTACATAAAATCAGTCTTGCCTTTATCCATCAGGAATGCTGTTTTGACCGATCGATTAAGGAATCTCGTGACACCGGACTGATGGACAGTTTTAAACAAGTTCAAATTCCTGGTCCACTCCTCGCGATTTGTTAAACAAGTCTAAAACTCTTCAGAAATAAACGAACTCAGCCTGTAATGTTGCAAGTTGCGTTGAAGTTCCGTCACCCTATAAAATCGAAATCATGCTTTTTCTATTTGGAGTCCTCGGCATGCAAACTAACTGGTGACAAGATGGCCGCTCTATCGCAAAAGCGTGATTGAGATGGGGCGAGATGGACCAAGTGGTTACAGC
>NW_008773095.1:0-347 GCF_000715545.1 Opisthorchis viverrini
CGCGCTCTACCTACTTGGGCCATCTCGCTAATGTTTCACACCCAATCGGTGATTTGTTCTCTGAGCTGGTATATTACGTTGTAATCTAACTGCACAACTTAATTAACAAACGAACGATAGAGCGTAACCCTATGTTACCTAATATACACACTATAAGTATAAACCGATCAACACAGACGTACTTTAGAGCAAATAGCTTTTGGTTCACTTCTTTGTCTTCTGATACACAAGTAGCTAGGAGCCTGAAATTAACAAGATGGATTAGGTAGTCTGTATCGGACACATTAAAGAAGAAACTCACTTCTTCTCAACCATTTTCCGCAGTTCTTCCATCGATACAAACAATC
>NW_008773096.1:0-347 GCF_000715545.1 Opisthorchis viverrini
AACTGAAATCGTATAGGCAAAATTTCAAATACAAGCAACCAGTTCAATCTCAAATACGCCGCCTACCAACACACTGATGCACCCAATTTGAATAATCAAAAATTATTCCCACACCAAGTGTTCGGCTTATTCAGCAATCCTCTGACCTTAGACGACATAAGAGATTTGCCTAGAAATTATGACATAATGATAACTGAACCTGGATAGGACGTTTATTGAGATCTTTTACCGAGTTATCACTCAAATTGTTCACTTGAAGCCGATGTGTGAGAATCAAATGGGCGTTTTTCTCAAAATACTTACACTGATTCATATTATGCTAGGCCACCGAGCGTAATTGTCAAAGT
>NW_008773097.1:0-347 GCF_000715545.1 Opisthorchis viverrini
GTGATTCATGGCTTCGGCGAGAAAATAAGCTGGGGCATTTTGGTTTCCTGTATCAAAGGCCGTTATATCACAACCGCATTGATGTAAACTGATGTTGTTGAATCCACAGAGGAGCTGTTAGTAAACGAGTGTTCGGGTGTGCAACAGAGTCTTCAATCGAGGAAAGTGTGTTTGTATGGAATAGACTTCTAGAAGTCTGTGCTTGCCCATGTGAGCCTCCTTCCAGGATAAAGCAAAGGATCTACAACCTTTGCGCTGCCATAACCTACCTCGCTTTATTCACCGATGAGGATCTGAAATAATGAAATAAATCTGGGGTGAACCAGATGACTTTCAAGACTGCTTAT
>NW_008773098.1:0-346 GCF_000715545.1 Opisthorchis viverrini
CCGAATGTGATTAGCGTTCAGGCATCTCACTAAATGCCTATTAGAGAGCCTGTGTTAATGCCGTGATAATGACGGGACGGGAAATCCAAGCTTCTTTGCTTGCCTATCGCCAATTCCTTGTAGTTGGCAGGACAATTTCCCAACTGGCGAATGACGGCACTGGTCGTGGTGGTGTTATGTAGTGGTATGCTTCCACTAGAGGGGATGATACCCGGCTCCAAACAGCAACTAATCCGCTGCAGAGTGATAGTGTTTGTATACTTTAGTCCACATTTCACATAGAAACTTCTGTCGCAGCCTGTGGGTTGACAGCTCTAGTCAACTGCAGAAGGACTGTCCAGTACGG
>NW_008773099.1:0-346 GCF_000715545.1 Opisthorchis viverrini
ATTTTCCGTCAACTTTGTGTTCTACTTGATTCATATGAAAAATACAACCAGTTAGGGGACAATGAAATGAAGTTCACACTAGGATCCACGAAACAAATTCAGAGATTTCGTTCTTTCAGTAAATGCTACATATGCTTTAAACCCGACATGTAGCATACAGAGGTTTCATCCTTGTTGGGAATTATCGCCACAGCGCATCTCACTAAGCTCAGAGTTTTCGAACCCGCGACGCTCAGACCAACGGTTGAACTTTTAACCCTTAAGACACCAGCGGTTGGTCAGCAGTGTGATTAGCTTTCAATTAAACGGGACATTGCGCCATTTCTCATCAAATGACGGAATCAAT
>NW_008773100.1:0-346 GCF_000715545.1 Opisthorchis viverrini
GATATAATTCATCAGGCTGCTCGGATGCAGAATTATGTTGTGTGTTCTTTGCGAGGATTAACGAGGATCTTGGGGTAACATTTGTTCTGCGATGGGAGGTTGCCGAATGTATTCTCCCCTCATTTTACGTTGGACAGTGTCCGGTGAAAGTCTGATGCGGGTATTACATTTTCTCTAGACTTCAGAGACTCACTGAAAAATTGAATACTCCGCAGGCAATATTTGTAATTCTGAATTTTTTTTATCAAAGTCATAAAAAATTAACCTCCTCATGTCCGTTTTATCTCGCCATCAGCAATTTTTACCCGATACATCTTGGTCACATTCGTAGAAATTTTGCTAAGAT
>NW_008773101.1:0-346 GCF_000715545.1 Opisthorchis viverrini
ACTTACTTAAATCACTCGGAAGTGTCAACGCCTCCAAACACACAACCAGGACATCTGGATGAAAACTCCCAACAAGATCATCACTGCCAGCAGTTGTCAGTCATATCTTGCTGCGATCGAAACCAGGCTAAGGCTATGGTTCACCATTGTCAGTGCGAGCCGAGTGCAATCCATGTCGACTTCCTAACAGAGTTTCAGAAAGGCTAAGCCCGCCCACTCGTGCATTCAAACTTCCGTGGGCACCACGATGCCTGAGCTTTAAGGTGGCCTCAGTAGGGCATTCAAGGCGTCACAAAACCCGACGGCGTCGGAGCTGCAGCCAGTTAGGTCACAGGCAGTCACGATA
>NW_008773102.1:0-346 GCF_000715545.1 Opisthorchis viverrini
ACATTAGCCACTGTAACAACCGTTCTTGCTGAGTCATCGGAGGTCATTGTGGAAGGTCTCTTGTTGTGCTAAAAGAAAACTATATTGGAACAACCAGACTGTCGATGTAAGATTATTCAACTCATCCAATTTATTTGCAGTTGTTAACGCCGCGTTTTCCCAGGACATCCCATGCAAGCTACTAAGTCATCACCGAACAACCATCCGGTTAATTTTTACCGCTTGTCCTTCCAGTCGGGGACAAAGAAGACTACACTGGTTCTGTGATCCGGCGAAAACAGAGGAAAATGGAAAGCTGATTGTCCCATCCATCTAACCCTCTCTGGAGATGGTGTAAAAGTCACTT
>NW_008773103.1:0-346 GCF_000715545.1 Opisthorchis viverrini
ATTAATCCTAACGTCCACCAAAATAATTTGGCATTCGGAAGAATATGTGACCTTCGTACTGAATAGTGGGATTGATTTTAAGCCAGTCACACTGAAAATCGAACCGGAAACGGACCCATTTCCAAAAAAGTATCTATAACATGCTTCCGTGGCTATCAGAATAAGTAATTTTAGGCATTTCCAAGCGTTTTTATATAAGCTCCTTGGCTTCTAGCGGAGAAGACACCAAAGTTCTCAGTTACAAAGCAGATGCAGCAAACTTTCCGAGTCATACGAAACAAAACGAACTTTGACCGGGTTTGCTAGTTTGTGGCTCATCAGTTGCCCGCAGTTTCCGAGTTTCCGT
>NW_008773104.1:0-346 GCF_000715545.1 Opisthorchis viverrini
ATTTTGTAGTTTTCCTCAAGATGATATTGTGTGAACTAGTGATATTTTTTTACTGTCGAAGCAAACACATCACCTGTTCAACAGAACACATTTAGTTTGACAGACCGAGGGACCCGGAAGTGCGAATTTTTGACCACTCACCACACATGAGCCTGTGAGAAAGAATGTGACCTTCCCGAAGCTCAGTAAAGACGCTTTCATGTGATTCATTTTAATGCAATGTAGTTATCAATGTACAGAACAGAAAAGATTCATCATAGAAGGTTTTACTGATTTATGACCGCATTTTATAATTGATCTTCGTAAAGAGCTCAGCGGGTGTGCGCAAAAACATTTCCATTTAGAA
>NW_008773105.1:0-346 GCF_000715545.1 Opisthorchis viverrini
TTTTTCTTTTCTGTTTGTATAGGTTTGGTGAGTTGTGGCGTTGTTCGTGATTTCGCGGTTACGGTGGACGATTTGTCGGGCAGCACGGTTGTTCTGTGAGTTGGCTCATTGATACGGTCGTTTCGTTTTTGTTGCTGTGATGCCATCCCAGCTCACTCGGACTCGCCTGCTTCGTGTTAGCATGCGTGCGTATGTGATGTTGTTTGTGTTTCTGACAGTGTGGAATTTGTGACGTGTGTTGTTACGTGGTGACTGCTGTGACATGTGAATAATCTGTTTTGTAATTTGTGTGTTTTCTTTGCAGGTCGGTCGTTGTCTTTGGTTGTCCCGTGGTGGAGTTTTGCGG
>NW_008773106.1:0-346 GCF_000715545.1 Opisthorchis viverrini
TTCATCCCAACCGTTTCGCGCACATCTTTGTCTTGTTCAGATTTTTTCAAAGGGTGCGCTGAGAATACTATCGGTAATCTTTGTGAATCCGCGTCACCAAACATTGCAAGCTTGTACAGGGCTCAGGCAACGCCGCTTCAGCCCGGTGCCTTAAATAAATACGTTATGTGAATACACAGAATGGCGAATCTCCCCATGCATGCGTTTTGCATACGAGATTCTTCATGAAACCTGCAACTCTACCACCAACAGCATCAAACATCTGTTTGTCAGGCGGAACGCTTTTTAACTACGGTTACACTCATTTCTCAATCAGTTGGTCATTATTTGCCATTAACAAAAGATG
>NW_008773107.1:0-346 GCF_000715545.1 Opisthorchis viverrini
GTACTTTTCGTGTCTGGACGCTTGCTGATACTCCTGAGCTATGCAGCACGATACCAGGTATGATGCCGGGTTATTTGTCCAAATACTCATATTGTCATTCAGGGGACTCGGGTACCAGCACTGGATGTCATTTCTAAATGGCTTCTCCGTGCGTAGGGACGTTTTTGAGCGGATTGGAGTAGGACACCTCTCTCCCCTTTTAGGGATGCCGTTCGGCTAAACTCAATCATAGACACATTGTCTTGGACTCCGGAGCCCCTGAAACAACAATTATATTTAGAACGTATCATTCATTTCCCGACCTGAAGCTGTCACCTTGTTGTGGTGGACGGGCTTCTGTGCTGCA
>NW_008773108.1:0-346 GCF_000715545.1 Opisthorchis viverrini
AAGCGGATTCCAAAACTGGAGAGTACATCAAAATTTTTATCCAGAGTAGGCTGTTAGCGCCTATGATCGACAGCTAAAAATGTTCGTTTACATTGTCCTAGCTTGGTCCAACTGTATACATGCATATAAATATGTCGGGCCCCATTAAATCTCAAAGCCCATGATCAGGCGCTTTCAAGGCATAGATCGGAGATCAGTGTTCGATCTCACCATCGACGATGTCTTGGTGGGTGCGCCAAATGCATCTATTTGCGCAGGCCTCAGCTGATTTCAGGTGATGGTGCTGGCAACTCAGAGTACGAGGATGGACTTCTAGATCTAGAAAATCCCAAGACATTCGGAGTAG
>NW_008773109.1:0-346 GCF_000715545.1 Opisthorchis viverrini
CTCAAAAGTCTGACCCGCAAGGCAGTGGTTGTTAGGATTTTCTTGGAAAACCCTTGCCGTAGCCACCTGGCTGCAGAGGGGGCACGGCGTAAGCCAATACTGTCTGGCTTCTAATACGACCGCGTATAGCAAGCGATTTTTTTTAGCAGCATCAGATCCTTGAGTTTTAAAAGTATTTTCAGTAATCCACGGACGGTCACGATCAGCGGTTGGGCGATCGGAGCGTGCGTTTTTTAGGGTCGACCTTTGCTAACCCGTCCTTCATCGGAGGAAGGCAGCATCGCTGCTTACATAAATACGGGGGGAAACACACACCGCTTCGCAATACTGTTACTCGCAGTACGGG
>NW_008773110.1:0-346 GCF_000715545.1 Opisthorchis viverrini
AGAGACGGGGCCGGATGAAAACTGCTCGACGTTGTGACTACACCTTAGAAGGCATAGCCACTTCTGAACCCTCCGAGCCCTCTTTTATCCGTCGCTTCCTGCCTTCATAAATTCAATTACTTATGACCGGAGACGACGTCAGAGGACAGACTGGCTTAGACGATATTCACTTTAAGATTTGGCTGCTTCGCTGCCTTTCCCACTAGCGCCAAATCCTTTTCCATCCATATTTGATGTCCGTGCGAGTAAGGTCTACCTTTTGAGGGTGAAGAAGTTTTACCAAAAACTCAACATCCACATCATTCCATGGGACTGTGAGCTCTGAATTATCCCACAAAGCATAGAA
>NW_008773111.1:0-346 GCF_000715545.1 Opisthorchis viverrini
TTGGGTCGCCTAATTGCGGCATACAGCAGAGCGGGTAAGCAAAAGCAGGCTACTACTGAGGCTCGCCTTCTTTCTTCTTGTCCCCACTCCATTAATAACCCTCCTCTTGTTGGCCCAGCACCTAAGACTGTTGGCTCCGTTCGTCTGAATGAGTTTCTGGGGGTGTCTCGGACGAACACAAATTTCTGGAAACAAACTATTTGAATAAATAAGTGACTTGTATTCCTCAACTCTTAGCTAGCATTCTCTCAAAGGTGTCCCATGCTGTTCCGCAGGATGTCGACGATTCCGCGCTGTGATCCTATTTCGGACGGCGTGTGTAATTCTGCTGTTTGCAGATAGGACG
>NW_008773112.1:0-346 GCF_000715545.1 Opisthorchis viverrini
GACCGGCTCAAACGGAGAATCTGCGCACTACTGTCCTATTCCGCGATCTACTGAATAAAATTCAGGCTTAAAACCAGTCACCTAGGCATCTAATGGGATTTTTGAGCGTACCGGATGAGATGTCGAAAAGGAAAGCGCCCCCGAAGCATATCATTCGTTTCGCTAGCATCTCTAGTTTTCTACAGATGCTATCAAAAGCAGTCTTTCAAATACAGTCTTTCGAAATACAATTGGGTTAACTCTGACACATGTCGTATGGATATTCAGATATGATCGGGGTTATCACAATAGAACAAAAGAATCGACTAAACATGAAACAACTAGTTTCCGAGGCCTCGCACCGCCG
>NW_008773113.1:0-346 GCF_000715545.1 Opisthorchis viverrini
TCTCCAAGATCTCTCTTCAGCATGATTGATTGTAAGACGCATTCAGCCAGATCCAGAACCAGTCTCAATGGTGTGAACCGATATTTCGGCCGCCAATGTCACCTGATCACATATAACATAAGTACTGATCCATGGGTCATCGCAAGTTGCGGTTCCCCACACTTTTCACAACAGTTTTCCCCCACGTTAATTCCCGTCAAACTTCTTTACTCTTTTCCTCTCAGACCCCATGGATTCGGACCTACGGATGGGGAATCGATCTACTCCTATTTCAGTCAGCAAGATATGATACAGCCCAATTCACATCAACCGCTCAATCCGCTTCCCGAGGAAAATCAGGTATGTA
>NW_008773114.1:0-346 GCF_000715545.1 Opisthorchis viverrini
GTACTGGTTAGGTCAACTTCAGACTACTCAAGTTCTTCAGTAGACAAAAGCATACGGGATCGAAAGCACATCGATCGTGCAAATGGCTGCGTTGGTTAGGCCACTGGATCGCATTCCAAAAACAAGTGATATGTGGTTAACGCAACAGCCCTCTGTAAGGCCGAAAACACGTTAAAGTGTGATGCAAGGTCAAACATCAGCTGGGTGCAAACGCCTGATTTGATCTCAGATCATGGGCCAATTTGACGTTGGATAGGGTAGCTGGCGAAAGGTCGTACAGGTTGTAGTGCACTACGATTCTTGGTCATAAATTATCCATTTTCAGGGGATTCCCGACTAACCTGCT
>NW_008773115.1:0-346 GCF_000715545.1 Opisthorchis viverrini
ATTGGCGACCTAAATCTTCCTCAATTACCAAAATATCTGACAAGGTAAAAGATGAATCGGCGGGAATTTTTCATGCAATGACAAATTTACGAGACACCGACAGAAACTGTCGTTGAACTGAGGTTCATGGTGTTTGAATACCAAAAACCTGTTGGTGAAGGGACTAATTAAGCGTATTGGCTGGAGTGATCTTAGCAGTATCAGCAAATAACGTAGCCAACTATCGGCGCGTTAAATAAGTGATTGACTCTGCATGCATAGGTGATCAAGGTCTGTTGCATATAAAAGCAACAAAAAAATTAAATTATTCGTCGGACTGTGTCTTGCAAAATAGTATGACCAGAAA
>NW_008773116.1:0-346 GCF_000715545.1 Opisthorchis viverrini
GAACTCCACCCGAGTATCCCGACCTTTCTTGTCTAGGCTTTGGCTACCTAGCATTATCTGAGCCTTCGTGTTTCTTTCGGTTTGTATATAAACTAGGCACGCAAAGCTAATCGCTTTGTAGAATTTCTTTACATCCATGTAAATTCCACTTAGCTTCGTGACCATTCAAGGAGATGACCTTGGTTATGCCCAATGCATCAAATATGAGACTGCATAAGCTATTTGCTCCAAAGTTAACCGAAGGCTGAAACCAGAAATTGCTTCATTTGAATAACCAGTTCTTTAGCTTGCTGATGAGGGGATTCCAGAAATAGAAGTTAGGCAACTCTGGTGTAAATAACCACCT
>NW_008773117.1:0-346 GCF_000715545.1 Opisthorchis viverrini
GTATATCAAGAACATCACAGAAATGACAGCAAGACATTTATGGCAACATAAAATAACGGTCACCTTTAAGCCTGTAAACACCTTGAGTGAAACCCCGCCAAAAACAAAGTGAATACGACTCAGCGAAGAAGATGAGCATGATCGACAAACTTCAACGTAATAACCAGGAAGAACATTAAGTTGGTCAGAGTGGAAGAGAACTTGCCAGCAGAATACACGAAAACAAGCTTGCCAGCTGAACACATCGTCCAATGTCACTGGTTTAAAATCACAGAGACGTTGAAGGACATTAGTGCAATTGGAATAACGTCCAACTACTTGCTGACGCAAGGACAAAACGAGGGTG
>NW_008773118.1:0-346 GCF_000715545.1 Opisthorchis viverrini
TTACATGTCCAACTGATGGCCCATAACTGTCAAATCAGATCATAATAACTAAATATTTGGAACCCACAGTGTATGCGGAAGGGGTTCACCACTCGCAAGACGCACGCGTGGCACAAACATAGCTAACCAGTGACAGCCAGTGATCAACATGACCTGTACAATGCTAGTTACGACTAGCATTGTAGGCTTCACACTATGGAATGTGCAGTGTTAAGGCAGAACGTCTGCAGATCCACACATGAAATATGAAAACAACAGAACATAATATGACAGTACGATAAAATGAAATGTAGGGTCACTCAATACAACATAGTATGACATAAAATATACATGGTACGCTACAGAT
>NW_008773119.1:0-346 GCF_000715545.1 Opisthorchis viverrini
GAGCGGTAGTCATACCGTTTGGAGATGACTAGTAAGATTTCTTGAATGATAGTTGGGACACCAGACGTGCGTTCTTTGAAGTCCAACTGCTGCGTGTGTTCCCTAATCGTCCATAGACTTGTGGAGTTCGGTTTTCTTCCGGCCCTGTGTGTGTGTACTGGGTCAAGTGGCATGCATAATTATTGTGTGCAATGATGTGGCCATGCCTGCTTGAAAGCTGCAGAGACTTTAAAACAACTTGATCTGATGAAGTTCGGAAGTCGGGCACGTGGTACAAGTGGTGGCCACCTAGAGAAAATGGATGGGAAATGGTAGTCTACATGCTGTCAGTCAAGGTTGCAAGTGG
>NW_008773120.1:0-346 GCF_000715545.1 Opisthorchis viverrini
CATTGAAACGCCCAGTTGGGGTTGGTTTAGACTACCGCATCCAGAAAGTCGTAGTCGGCTGGCACGCGTCTATCACACCAGATGAGCCAATCGTGATTAGTGCAGTGTCTGAGTATTTCCATAAAAGGCACACAGAGGGCAAGACATTCACTTATTTACTCTATCACAAAAAAACACTAAACAGTTCAGAGCAGGTGGTGTTCTTCGAAAACCGAACTGAACTACCATATGAGAGAGTGACCATACGCCCCCCAATAGCCTATGAGCAAGCGGGCTACTACCGTCTTGATCTGAAAGTGTGTGGATCCTCATCTTCAGCTACGTGTACTGTCCACGAAGTGGCTAG
>NW_008773121.1:0-346 GCF_000715545.1 Opisthorchis viverrini
TGCCTAAATCACTTTCTACCTTCCATGAGACGCCATTGTGATAACGAATTAAGATATTAAATGGCTCCGGAAATAGCCCACAAATTGTTGAACTAATGAAAACGATGTTGCAGGATTAAGGTCCATTTTCAGGATCAGAACGATGATGGTAGGGATGTGAGTATTGGATTTGCGCCGAAAGTTCCTACCGTATAGGTCGTTTGCTAGCGATTTTTCTGGACCTAGTTTAGGGACTGAGGCCAGGGGTGAATGCATTTGCTGGTAGTGTATGCAAGTCCGTGTTTTCGTACCTCAGCAGGTCAACTTACCCGCTGAACTGTGAAGCAGTGCGTCCGGAATTGATCGA
>NW_008773122.1:0-346 GCF_000715545.1 Opisthorchis viverrini
AACAAATCAATTCTTACCTAGAACGATCTCTTCATCGTACATTCATTTTGCTTAATGAAATGAATTGTATAGGAAACGCAACCACAAACCTGAAGTGCACGGTTAAGTTTTCGCTGAACAAATTCGTGTCCTTCCTCAGTAGTGGCCTCCATCAGGCGTCGAGTCAGCGAAAACAAATGCGTCCGAGATGGAGATTGTCTGTCTACAACAACTGGCTGGAAGAAAGAAGCCAATTGGACAACATCTACTGGTAAAATAAGATCTGAAAATGCTGAATGAGAGAATGATCTGCCTAGAGAACTCACATCGATCTTTCTAGCTACCAGTCCATTAATCTATCTATCTA
>NW_008773123.1:0-346 GCF_000715545.1 Opisthorchis viverrini
AATCGAGGTGATATCATCAGTGCCTTATTATGGAGCTCATTGGATGGTTTGTTGCTCGCAGAGTAGTTTGTTGTATGTGCTCCTAGCCGGGATTCGCCTGCGATCACGATTAGATTTCTGTCAGTCGGCCTCGCTGGTAGCTCTGTTATCCTGCGCCCTGATGGATAAAAAAACCACGTGACATGTAGAATGCTCTCCTTGGCCTCGTGCCCTGGTTGATGCTGGAGTTACCTCCGTCGCTGACCATTCAGGTTTCAAACGTGTAAACTTTGTCGATCGGACTCAATGCACTTCCTTGCTTATTGGTTTGCGAATCAGATATTTGGCACTCATTGGGTATTCTGGT
>NW_008773124.1:0-346 GCF_000715545.1 Opisthorchis viverrini
CTACTTGGATTTGGTCGAATCTCCCGTCGAAACCACATTTATGTGCAAATGAAGGTATTCTTCGAGTTCTGTTCCATTTGCATTCATTCAGAACATAAGAAAAACTCGGGGATTACGCCTTCCTGATGAATCCCAAGGGGGGCGAAACTGGTCAAAGGGCTTCATGACAAAAAACTCCCAGCGGTCAGTGGCCCATTATCAATAACGCGGGATATCAGAATTTCGGGCTATAAAATGGGCACTCATCTAGAGAAGATAAATAAATAAACCTAGTGTTCTGTCTGTTAGTCACATATCTTGGCTGCCTTGTGAATATGGATCATTTTTTCTCGTCGGCGAGTTGGTA
>NW_008773125.1:0-346 GCF_000715545.1 Opisthorchis viverrini
AGATAGATCAAAAGCCGGTACACAATATCCACTAGTCCTTAATTTACACTTAACCAACGGATGAATTCGTTGCTGTTGGCGGTTCTGGACGGCCTTAGTCAGCGTATTTGCAAAATGCTCGCTTAACTTTGCGTACTGGAACCAAATCGAGGAAGCGTTGACATTGAACTAAAATCTAAGACTCGCCATTTGGAACAGCGATTAGTGGCAAACAAGTCTCCTGGTTAGAGTGCAGCAATCCTATTGGCCAGATATTTATCCTTGCGTGACAATTTTCTCTTTGGCTATATTAATTGCGTTCTTAGTTGTGGCAGACTTGAGGGAGATGGACGACAAGGGGAAGTAG
>NW_008773126.1:0-346 GCF_000715545.1 Opisthorchis viverrini
AGGAAGTTTCCGAAAACTTGTTGGTACAACTGCATTGCAAGGAATCGACGATTGGCTTTAAAATGGATAAAATAAAGCGTACGTTTTGCGGTTTAGTCGAATACAGCTCTATTTCATTCGTTCTCTGATTTGCCGACTCATGTCACTTTATTGGAGCCCGATAAAGTGTGTGAAGTGGTATGAAGAACAAGCCTGGTGAGGAATACACTCTCGATTCTTGACATTCACTTGTACCGAGTTATTAAACGGAGGAACTCTTTACTCCCATGAACGAATTACTGAATGTGTTCCAATCTTCCGGGATTATACTTAACTGTTGTAAGGCAGTCTCCAGTACGTCAGTTAA
>NW_008773127.1:0-346 GCF_000715545.1 Opisthorchis viverrini
GAAGAGCATTCGATTGACACTGGCTACTGGTTCCAAGCAGAGCTCGTTTTGGTGTTCGAAAAGAAAGCCGCTCGATCCAACTGCCATGCTCCGCAAACAGACCAGCAATATATTTTTCAGTTTACAGCATTCGGTAACCATCGTGAAAGTAATCTGAGTCGTAGATGCAAATTTTTGTTAGACTGCAAATGGATGGTTTCTGTGAATAGAATGAGTGTGGAGAACGCAACTGTCACAAGAATAATTGATCACGCGTGTTTGTCTGTTTCAGCATGTCACACTGAATTATTCCATGAAAGTATTGGAAGGCGATAAAAAGCTTGAAGCTTAAGAGAATAGAGTGAGT
>NW_008773128.1:0-346 GCF_000715545.1 Opisthorchis viverrini
TTGGAAATTTGGACGCCCTTTACGACTACAACGTCCCCAAGAGTAGGTTGCAATTAAGCTGGTTGCTCCTTCTACCATGAACTAAAAATATTTCGTTAATGGCATTTATATACGGCGAGATTAGATGTGCTGCTTTGAAAATCTAATTGAAATGACCACTCTCGCCCGTAACAATCGACTGTATGAGAGCATTGAATCATTGCAAATGTTCAACATAGCCACACCGTTTTAGTCCCAATCGATTGGTAGCTTTGTTACTTTATAGATATAGGTCACTACGTGGGTATTTCGCGTAGGACTTAACGCAGCTAGCTCGCGGAGACTTGGCAGAAGGCAAAGTTACCTT
>NW_008773129.1:0-346 GCF_000715545.1 Opisthorchis viverrini
ACGGTTCTAGGCTTCAGTTTTAATTGGCTGGCGAGGTCGTGGCAGTTGTACGGCCTCTGTAGATTCGCTATTCGGGCTCCACATTTTCTGTGGTTTGAAGTTTTTCATCAGGTACCAGACGGGACGCCTCTCGTTATGTCCTCCCTCTTGTTGATGTTTACCGCCACTTTCAAATCTTAAAGATCTGATTTTGATCCACCTGGCATGTTTCTTTTAAGAACTAAAGAGCTCCTTAATTTTGGATCCCTACCCATGCTGGCTCAGATGCGATCAAGTTTGTATCGCATAGTGTCCACTGTTTATATCACCGTCCATTTTCCGCGAAATTCCCGGCACCCAGAAACCT
>NW_008773130.1:0-346 GCF_000715545.1 Opisthorchis viverrini
CTTAGATCAAAGTGAATACTAAGTGAAATCAACAGGCAACAGTTGTAGATCCCGCCGTGATTCACTCCTGGAAGTATGATTATAAACTAAATCGTTAGATCCAAATCAGCTGAGATGAGGTCATTCTCTTGGTGATTCCAAGGTGCCACCTCCGTCATCTCGAACCTATTGCAAAGTTTCCTCAAGGTAAGCAGGGAAGAGCGAGAGGTAATTTTTATTCTCTCAAAAAGACTATTCTAAAGGGTCTGAAGAGTTTTTCTGTTAGAAAAACCAATCCAAGAATTGTTGAACTGATGAATAAGGGGTAAGGCAAGATCGATCGAAAACTAGCGGCAAAGACAACGAG
>NW_008773131.1:0-346 GCF_000715545.1 Opisthorchis viverrini
AACAAACTCGACCCGGAAACCTTGGGAGAACGTCTCGATCCTGTCTATCAATCCCTGATCAGTGGAAAATTACCTTAAAACAATTGTAACGCAGCCAATCGTTCCTGCCACTTTCACCGTCAAATTTATGTGCATTAGCATACCGGTGCCCTTGCTTGGAAGGATGGGAGGCAAACGGGAGAACAGCTCACAATCTATACCACATAATACGGTTAGAGAGAGGACATCCAGTGGGGCAAATTAATTCACTTGAATCATAAACTGACCTTGGGCGCGCGAGCTCAAATCTCGCGGAAACCCCAGAATTGTTGGTGGCACTCAGTATTCGCACAATGGGTTGGAATTT
>NW_008773132.1:0-346 GCF_000715545.1 Opisthorchis viverrini
CTGACAGCCTCAAGCACAGGTCAGACACATCATAGGTTGGCAAAAATCTTCTGTGTATCTTCCGTATTAAGCCTGGCGGTAACGAGATCTTACAAATCACGAATAAATCCATCCTGATCACGGACTAAAAACTGTTTGCTACTGTGTCAAATGCAATTTAAGTGAATTCCAATTCAAGTACACACACATCTGAGCTGTCCACTAAGAAAATGCTAGGCATAGCAATTCGGACGGTGAGTAGCTATCAGCAGCCATCCCGACATAAAGATGCCATCTTAACGTGGTGCTACAATGGTCCTGCGGGCTTTCACTGGCTGCAACTTTGTTCCACAAGTTGCAACCATGC
>NW_008773133.1:0-346 GCF_000715545.1 Opisthorchis viverrini
CACAAACCCCTCAAATCAAGGTGCCTCTTACACTAATCCGTAGCTGGCTCTCTGCTTTGTGAACTAATTTTATTGATCACCGTTGCTGTTTCTTCAAACCTTAACCGTATCCTATCGATTTTCGAGTTACCTAAACGGAACCGTTGAATTTGCACTTTCTCTCTAAGTAGCCAGTGGGCCAGTTGGCTAGCTGATTAACTGGTGTAGAGGAGGTAGCAAGAACCACAAAAAATCGCGTTTGTCATAATCCTGAACCGTACAAGTGGTTACTTTGATTTGAAAAGATCGCCTCGTGACTAACTCGATTACTTAGACTGCCGGTGACTGATCTAACATCCATTGTAAG
>NW_008773134.1:0-346 GCF_000715545.1 Opisthorchis viverrini
GCATAGGGCACTGAGGGTGACCAAAGCTCACTTACATATTTAGGACAGCATTGTCCACTCAGGACTCGCAAAGCTTTGTAAGTCAAGATCGACGAAACCAGCAATTTCAAGTTTGATCCATGATTTTTATTACGCCAGATAAGTGTTGGCAAACCCATTCCGTAGAACTCATCTCCCTGGAAACGAACAGAATTCTGCGAAAATATGACTTGTTAGCCAACCTTCTCCTCGAAGACAGTCGTGACGTCCGACTGAGAACGCATATTCCGTGTTTGAGGCTCGATAGCCGAGAAGCTCAAAATGCCGAACCCAGCACGTCCACAAACAAGAGAGGTTGTTTCGCCAG
>NW_008773135.1:0-346 GCF_000715545.1 Opisthorchis viverrini
CAACTTTTGGCGGTTGCCAATCGGATGCTTTCGACACACTGGTTATGCTACAGTAAATACTCACCACTCTTATTCAAGTTAACCGAGCACATCCACACGGACAGTTAGTAACGTGAAGCTAAGCAGTGTCAATGCAATCTGGGCACCTGGGATTCTCAGTAGTTAATATACAAGCATAAACCGAGTCATTCCTATTCGCAACATCTGCACCATGTGCACCAAATGATCTATCCGTCATCCGCTGACATTACCAGGAGAATTCCAACACTTCACTTCTCTCGCTTACGTGGAAAGTTAACAGTATGTGTTTTATGATACTATACAATATGAGGATTTTTGTCACGCT
>NW_008773136.1:0-346 GCF_000715545.1 Opisthorchis viverrini
CCCGCTGATAGTCGCCTCTGGATGGTTCGTTTGGCAATGTCCTTGAGAGAATCTCGAGAATGTGAGTCCCTTCGCACCGTTTTTGGTGTCTGCTTATGCAACTCCACATGCACAGATGACCCAAAATCTTGGTGTACCTCTACTTCGCATACCTCTAGGCTTGAGAGTGTACGGTGGGCTATCCGAAAAATTTCCTACAAAATGTGGTGTACGACGGAGATGTGTACTCTCTCCGTTCTTGTTCCACTTCGTCAACGATGAAACAATGAGGCTAATCCCGAAAAGTATTCAAAACTCCGGTGATCAAATTGTTGCTCGTGAGAACCTTGTCGATCTGGAGTACGCA
>NW_008773137.1:0-346 GCF_000715545.1 Opisthorchis viverrini
TCGACAAAGAAATACCGCCACAGTTGATTCAAAATTTATGCTTGAAAATCATATGTGATTCCAGCACTATTCACAATGGTCATAAAAACTTTGACGTGCTTATTTTCACTTTCATCCTTTTTGAGTCTCATTACATAGGGCTTGGTCCTAACAACACCAGATTGGATTGGAAATGAGCGCTTGTCCCATTGTACCGGTTTGGTCACCCAACACATTTATATTCATCAAGCCGATGATACTGCCTTTGTGATGCATGCACTGACTTGTTTTGAGCCATGGTAAACTCGGGCTAATCTAGATTTTCAGAGTTTGGGGTGCCTTATCTATGTCCTAGCGCAATTAATCC
>NW_008773138.1:0-346 GCF_000715545.1 Opisthorchis viverrini
CAATCGGGATTGGTAGGGCCGCATGTACGCACAAAGCAAACCCACCAGCCATCCTTCGCTCTGAGTCAGCTCGGAAATCCGAGTAACTTTCTATCGAGATCTCCGCTAAGAGACATCTGGTGTGAGGCAGGTCTTTGTGAGTGTGATTATTGACGGTTTTTCATAGCAAGCTGACTTTTTAACATCGCCAATTTTTTTGAAAATGCTGACGCAATTTGTGGACAGGCATTTCAACACTGTTTTTCTGCTTTCGAGGGTAAGGAGGCCAAAGTTGAGTGACCGGGAAGGTTAGCGGACTTAATAGTTGTGCGCCGGACTTGGGTCCAAGGCTCCAAAGGGGCCTCTG
>NW_008773139.1:0-346 GCF_000715545.1 Opisthorchis viverrini
GTGTCGGACGTAAAGCATTTTGTGGAACTTCTTCGCAACAAAAATGATGATCACTGCTACCTTCTAACCAGAGTTTCGTTACATTGGAGCCAGTGATCTTGTGGCACAGACAATCGTCTTTTGCACACTGTCAGAAAGTACATGGGCTGCCCGCTTCAGTTACACATTTCAACGAGTCATTAGTGAAAATAACACACAAATTTGGGTTGAAGCACGTAAGCAAAAGTTCGGGTGGCAATCGCAACTTCACCGTTTCAAATACAACCTGGGAGTCCTCTGACCAATTCCACCGAACTGTTTTGGTCAGGAGCTGATTCAATGGTTTACCTAAGCGGTGAATAATTTG
>NW_008773140.1:0-346 GCF_000715545.1 Opisthorchis viverrini
AAAGTCTGTTCTGCTAAGGGCAATTGTGACTAGATGAAGTTCATTTTCGGGGAGTACGGTTTAATTTATACTTTACCTACGGTTACTGGCTGTTATGTGTGTTGGCACACGTTAAACAGCTGTCTGCCGGGACGTAGCGCTGGCGGTTGTCTCATCCCGATTCTGGACTTGCTTTGTCCGCCTATCATGTTTCTCTCACTGGTTGGCCGATGCGCTACTACCGTCGTGTGAAGAATCACGTGAATACTGATGCGCCTTGTGATCATTAGGCTGCTGGTGAGGCATTCGTGCTAGTTGGGTCGATATGACAGGACAGAAAATGGTCGGAAACAGGGACGGAGAGTCT
>NW_008773141.1:0-346 GCF_000715545.1 Opisthorchis viverrini
CGAACAAGTTTAGTACATTTCCTACGGAATGGATACACGGGATTGGAAAGCCTCAAAAGAACGAAGGTGCAATCCAGAAAATTTCGTTCCGAAGCCCTATAGATAACTAACAGTTTGACGGTTGAGACCAAGTCCCCAATCCAAGATTTTATTCAACCTCACCTCATTTCACTTTGTCGACCTCACCAAACTTCAAGCTCACTCCGGAGTGAATTGAATCCCTCGTCTGATTTTCTCATTGTGGTAGCAGAGAGTAAACGTGTCTTTCTGGACTAGGAATTCATCGCGGAGGTGAACGCACTGAATACATTCACGACAGATTCATACATGCGTCAGCTACGGTCAG